>NC_064645.1:430376400-430679430 GCF_023864345.2 Schistocerca serialis cubense
GATATACGGAGAAAATGTCTACAAGTAAGACTCTGTATTTCTCTTCTTCGTTATCAATTTATTGTATAACATCAGTATAAAAGACTAATAAAATGAGTAAAATGGTTAGTAACATAAGCAAATTTTTTTCTTTCAATTACGATTTTTGTGTGGAGAAAGAAGTGTAAATGAGTTGCAGTAACTAGGACCCGTCAACACTTACTGTAAACTGTTAAACGTTGAAGATTTTTGTATAAAATCCTTTAACAGAGTAAGTAGGCTGTTTAGGTTTTTATATTGGTAACTGAATGAAAATCACTGGCTGTGCTGTGTGCAGTCTGTGGCTGGTTTGCATTGTTGGAATTTGCTATTGTAGTGTTGGGCAGTTGGCTGTTAACAGCGCGTAGCGTTGCGTAGTTGGAGGTGAGCCGCCAGCAGTGGTGGATGTGGGGAGAGATATGGCGGAATTTTGACAGCGGATGATCTGGACGTGTGTCCATCAGAGAGAGCAAATTTGTAAGACTGGATGTCATGAACTGATATATATATATATATATATATATATATATATATATATATATATATATATATTATGACATTTGAACACCATTAAGGTAAATAGATTGTTTGTTCTCTATCAAAATGTTTCATTTGCTAACTATGCCTATCAGTAGTTAGTGCCTTCTGTAGTTAGAATCTTTTATTTAGCTGGCAGTATTGGCGCTCGCTGTATTGCAGTAGTTCGAGTAACGAAGATTTTTGTGAGGTAAGTGATTCATGAAAGGTACAGGTTATTGTTAGTCAGGGCCATTCTTTTGTAGGGATTTTTGAAAGTCAGATGCGTTGAGCTAAAAATATTGTGTGTCAGTTTAAGCACAGTCATTTATAATTTTTCTAAGGGGACGTTTGATATGTCGACCCTTAGCCGAGGATACCACACTGGAATCTTCTGATTTTTCCTTTTAGTTTGTGTAATTAGTGTAGCTATTGTTTATTGCTAGAGCGTAATTACAGAAAGAATTTCCTTTGTAGTTGTAGTTTTTCATTTTTGTACAGTAAAACAGTTGTGGCATGCATGTAGATTTGCACCAAGTATTTCGCAGCTGCGCTTGCATTTAACTAGATTTTATTTTCAGTGCTATATTAATGTGTTTTCTTATTTTTGCTCTTCAAATTGTGCTTTTCTTGTTATCGTGTGAAATACGTGATAATTAAGGCGTGTGAAAAACTTAACACTATGCTCCAAAGTAAATTGAGAAATGATAGTGACGACGAGCGTAGCTTATCAGCACCACCGTGTAACGAATTAACTGACATTCAAAGTAGTAATTTGGTAATTGTGCACAGGGAAATGGAGCGGGCGGCAAATAATGGTGTAGACAGTGAAACAATTAGTGAACAGGGAAGCATTACCGATCGATCGGTCGGCAACAGCTCGCCTCAGGAATCCGAAATGACAGGACACAATCTTGCAAATACTGTAGATTCAGGTTTTGCGTTCTCACCGTTTTCTCAAATATGATAACTGAAAACTGACTCAGAACCTCATTGAGAAAAATTTGCTTAATCAAATTGCCTGAACATTTACGACATATTATTTTGGTAGGGCGTTGCAAAGACGACATTGAAGCTTTTCAGGGACTCTTACAAGAATTGGAAATTGACACTGACAATCACGGGACGCGGAAACAGGAACACAACAATTACAGATCACATCCATCACAATTCCACGATGAAAGAAATAATAACTGGACACGACAAGGCTATTCGTACAACGCAAATCGTGAACAAAACAGACACCACCTGTATGACAACCATTGGCAGAATAATAGCTACAGAGAAAGGTTGCATTTCCGTAGTAATGAATATGACAGGGATAACCATAGAAACAGACAATATGGGAGCCAAAATACACTCCTGGAAATAGAAAAAAGAACACATTGACACCGGTGTGTCAGACCCACCATACTTGCTCCGGACACTGCGAGAGGGCTGTACAAGCAATGATCACACGCACGGCACAGCGGACACACCAGGAACCGCGGTGTTGGCCGTCGAATGGCGCTAGCTGCGCAGCATTTGTGCACCGCCGCCGTCAGTGTCAGCCAGTTTGCCGTGGCATACGGAGCTCCATCGCAGTCTTTAACACAGGTAGCATACCGCGACTGCGTGGACGTGAACCGTATGTGCAGTTGACGAACTTTGAGCGAGGGCGTATAGTGGGCATGCGGGACGCCGGGTGGACGTACCCCCGAATTGCTCAACACGTGGGGCGTGAGGTCTCCACAGTACATCGATGTTGTCGCCAGTGGTCGGCGGAAGGTGCACGTGCCCGTCGACCTGGGATCGGACCGCAGCGACGCACGGATGCACGCCAAGACCGTAGGATCCTACGCAGTGCCGTAGGGGACCGCACCGCCACTTCCCAGCAAATTAGGGACACTGTTGCTCCTGGGGTATCGGCGAGGACCATTCGCAACCGTCTCCATGAAGCTGGGCTACGGTCCCGCACACCGTTAGGCTGTCTTCCGCTCACGCCCCAACATCGTGCAGCCCGCCTCCAGTGGTGTCGCGACAGGCGTGAATGGAGGGACGAATGGAGACGTGTCGTCTTCACCGATGAGAGTCGCTTCTGCCTTGGTGCCAATGATGGTCGTATGCGTGTTTGGCGCCGTGCAGGTGAACGCCACAGTCAGGATTGCATACGACCGAGGCACACAGGGCCAACACCCGGCATCATGGTATGGGGAGCGATCTCCTACACTGGCCGTACACCACTGGTGATCGTCGAGGGGACACTGAATAGTGCACGGTACATCCAAACCGTCATCGAACCCATCGTTCTACCATTCCTAGACCGGCAAGAGAACTTGCTGTTCCAACAGGACAATGCACGTCCGCATGTATCCCGTGCCACCCAACGTGCTCTATAAGGTGTAAGTCAACTACCCTGGCCAGCAAGATCTCCGGATCTGTCCCCCATTGAGCATGTTTGGGACTGGATGAAGCGTCGTCTCACGCGGTCTGCACGTCCAGCGCGAATGCTGGTCCAACTGAGGCGCCAGGTGGAAATGGCATGGCAAGCCGTTCCACAGGACTACATCCAGCATCTCTACGATCGTCTCCATGGGAGAATAGCAGCCTGCATTGCTGCGAAAGGTGGATATACACTGTACTAGTGCCGACATTGTGCATGCTCTGTTGCCTGTGTCTATGTGCCTGTGGTTCTGTCAGTGTGATCATGTGATGTATCTGACCCCAGGAATGTGTCAATAAAGTTTCCCCTTCCTGGGACAATGAATTCACGGTGTTCTTATTTCAATTTCCAGGAGTGTAATTATTATCAAGGGAGACAGAATAACTTCAGACGCAACAGTTCAGCACGCAGTTACGATTCACGGAGAAATTCTCCACCACGTAGCCGACAAGAAAGAAACTATGGAATCTATCGACATGAAGACAGACGATATAATCGTAGCGACAGACCTGAATTTCATCAGAACTGGCGGGATTCAAACAGGGCAGGGCTCTCTCGACAAGGTGAATTTGTAGAAGTTAGGTCTCCTAATCCTAATAACGACACGGGCCAACAAAGAGACAGACAATGACTCGCACCACAGGCAGCCACGTGCGCCGGCTGGCTCAGAGAAAAATAACAAAGACGCTAACCTTGAGAAAAATTTTAGCATTCCTTACTGACGTATACAACATGATAATTGCTTTGAAGTTGAAACTCTGGATACAGCAAAGGGTAAAAGACTGCACCACATTTCAGGCATAGTTAGCAAATGAAAGATTTTGTTAGAGAACAAATAATGTATTTACCTTAATAGTGTTCAAAAATCATAATATATATATATATATATATATATATATATATATATATATATATATATATATATATATATATATATATATCAGTTCATGACATCCAGTCTTACAAATTTACTCTCTCTGATGGACACATGTCCAGATCATCCACTCTCAAAACTCCGCCACCTCTCTCCCCGCATCCATCACTGCTGGCGGCTCACCTCCAACTGCGCAACGCTACGCGCTGTTAATAGCCAACTGCCCAACACTACAATAGCAAATTCCAACAATGCAAACCAGCCACAGACTGCACACAGCACAGCCAGTGATTTTCGTACAGTTAGCAATATAAAAACCTAAACAGCCTACTTACAACAGCGTAAATCGCAATATTTACGTTACTCTGATGGCAATGTGTCTTCATCCTAACTTTTAATAAGGCACTGCACTGATTTAATTAATTGATCCGAAGACAGTAAATTGCTTACTCGAAAATAGTAAACAATGACTATGAAAATGTTGTATTCTGGACTTCTAAAAGTATTGTATAGAAAAAACATTTTAACGTATAACATTTTCATAGATCGCGTGTCTCCAACCTGACCACGTTAGACTACAATATATGGTGCAGTAGACATAAAAATGTACATGTTGACAGTGATACGCAAGTATTTTACTCACCAAAGCGAAAGTATTGAAACTAAAATTAGATGTTCGAATTTTTATGATGTGTTGGTGTATCTAAAGTAGAAGAAAATCGGCAAAAATTAAGATATTCGGCACGAAATTCACTGAGTAATTTTCTACCAGTGAAACATCTAAATAAAACCTTTGCAAAACAGCATCATAGGAAGTTAATATCTAACATAATTTGCAATTAGCAAGCTAACCATTGTATCTAGGCCTTGTTACATTTTCAAGCTGCTTGGCATATAACATATTCATGAGTTTTTGATGCTTTTTAATGCATCTCATATGCTATTACTTCAGAGATGGGGATGATAATATTTCGGATGATGAGGTAGGACTTCCATTAATTTTTCCGTTGGATCGATAGTGGGCATTGAAGCTACAACCGCGGGAGATTGAATATTAAGAAGGGCCTATTACCCCTTGGGAAGGAGAACTGATATTGGGATACTGATTGCAAAGGACGAGGAACTCGGTAAGCAGATGGACGACAATCCATATGGCTGGAACGAAATTTCTAAAGATGAACTAAACGGTGGGGAGGGGGGGAGGAGGGATGGGAAAAGAGTTAAGCTTTAGAGTAAAATGATGCACGAATCGTGGAATACCAGTTATGTTCGGTGGAGAAGTAATCTACTGTGAAGAGTCTGAAAGCAGATATATTACACCTTCTTAATGACATAGACTATACACAAATAATGAAAGCCCACGAAAAGGAGAGAAGTTAATGGTATGAATGAAAACCACCTAACATGAAAGAAATGTATGATGAACATAATGCTGTCTTGTAACTCAATTTGTTCACGACCGGTTTCAGTCACCAATATTTTCATAGTGCTGTGCACAGAAAACCAACACAACATAGTGAACTTTGAAACCGCAACATAATTTACATGGGAAATAGTAAATGAAAATTTTAAATACTTACAAAAAAATTTCTTTTACAAAGGCAAGATCCCATTGCATTCACGCTTTTCAAACATTGCATGAAGGACATTTCATCAGTAAAACTTACTGAAGTAAAATGACGGAAATATTTCCTATCAGCCACAATGTAAAATCTGGTTCTGGTTCCACATCATTGTACGATACACTCATATGGGATATAAACCTTCTATCTCTTGGTTTCACTTAGTTCCTCTTATCTTCAGGTTTGTACTTAGACATTTGTGCCATGTTTGTTATATTATCTTCAAGATCTTTTCTGTATAGTCTAACTGTTATATGCAGAGACATAATAACATATTTACTTCACCATTTAGTTTTTACGCTACATGAATCATTGTTTTATTCTTTGAGAAGAATTTAATATGATATGATATTATGTAGGCATAAATTCCGAAGTATTTTTTGTTTTAATAGCTGTGGCTAACACTATTTTCCAGTGATTTTTGTTGAGTAACGCTTGTTGTCGTTATAGCATGAAAATTTTTATGAAATTATGTTTACTATACTTCTTTTGGCTTGTAAAAAAACTGTATAATGAAGCTGTACAAAAGTACAATCTTTATTCAATCAATAGTTCATTTTCCAATTGTTCTATACCATTCTGTTATATTATGACATTGTACTTCACTTTAATCGTAGTTTGTCTTTGGCTACATAATCATTGGCTATCAATGGTCCCACTTCTTATGGTTTGAGTTAGGGCAGTAATGCTCTTTTGGTCCTTACGTTTTTCAAGTCAATCAATGTCCTTCATGTCATGTCTGAATAACAAGAACGCGAAGGGAATCTGCATTTATAAAAGACTTTTTTTGCAAATATTCAAAACTCTTCGCTTAAGGTGTAACAGACGGTTTAATGCAGTGACGCAGTTTTTATTATTATTAAAGTCTTTTGTCATATTTAAACTGCGTATTGTAACGTTTAAGTACGGGACTTAAATACTGGCAACTATTTATTCACAACCGATACAAAAGAGCTACATGTTTTCACCTGTTACTGTCCTTCAAAGTAGTTACCATCGTTGTGCAGAACCCGTTACCAGCGATGTGGAAGGCGCAGAATACTGTTAGCAGAATCTGTTCTGTTGATGGTGCGAATTGAGCGGTCTATAGTTATGGTGATTCTCGTGTACGACTGTGATGGTGTTATCCTAACGCATTATGTTCCTCCAAGGCTGACCGTCAGTGCACAGTATTGCTGTTCGGATTTGGAGCATCGCCTGCGACCAGCTTTGCGAAAGAAACGGCGATACTTTCTGCGCAACCCACCCATCATTTTGCACGATAATGGGCGTGCGCATACAGCGCAAGCTGTGGCTGCTCTGTGCGGTCTATGGGACTGGGAAGTACTGTACCGTCTACCATACTCCACGGACTTAAGTCCTTGTGACTTTGATTTGATTCCGAAGTTGAAGGAACCACTTCGTAGCATTCGCTTCAGAACTGTTCCAGAGATTCGACAGGGAGTAGACCGCTCCATTCGCACCATCTACAGAACAGGCTCTATCCACGCCCTTCACATCGCTAGCAATGGGTTCTACACAACGCTGGTGACCACTTTGAAGGACAGTAACAGGTGAAAACATGTAACTCTTTTGTATTGGTTGTGAATAAATAGTTGCCACTATTTAAGTTCAAACCCTCGTTTTTTTCCGCCGTTTCGTTCTCCGTAGCGCAGGGGGGGAGGGGGGGGGATGTCCAGTCCACGGTTATTCACAAATACGTCCAGGGGTTTAGAAGACTACTGCGTGGAAGTGCAAGACATGCGGAAAGCAGCATGTTTTCCCGTTTGTAACTCACATTGCAGTTGCTTAATATGGGCACCGTTTGTGACGTTGCAGACGTCAATCAGTGCGTACAGTTTACTGGCATGAGTTGTCCAAGAAGGCAATATGGCAGCCCGCTTTGGAAAGCTACTGGTTTGGTTACATGACTGCTGGCGCGAACTAATTCGAGGCGACATTACGGAGTGCATGATATATCTACATATTCGGACACACCTACCCCTTAGTGCAGATACACGATGGCGCATATTACGAATAGAAGCATTGCAACGTCTGTAGGTACTCTGTCCACTGATATATTTCACTTTTATGCATGCCCTTTAGTTCGGTGCAGTCGTCTTGTGATATCATAGAGTTACGTATGAATAACCCTACATGTGTCCCACAGATATTTCGATGTGGGACCTATATGTCTACGTGTTGACCGCATGAATAATCATCCAGTACTTTATTTTGCACATTTCAGAAAAGCACTTCGATCCTATTTATGACAAGTGAAAGCGGCAATGCTTTGCAATTGCTAAATATGTATAGGAATTGTTTTTACCTCCTACTCTCCTTTTGCAACCGCTCTCTGTTCATCTCCTCCTCTTTCCGCCCCTCTTTGTCCACTCCCTCTTCCACCACCCTTACCCCACAAACTCTCTCTTTCTCACACCTCTATCTATGTTCTCCTTCCTCCTCTTTACGTCCAGTTTCTCCCGCTCCCCCTATCTGCGCATCTCTTCTTGCATCTTTCTCTGATCTAGAGCCTTGATTATTGCTATTGTAAACAAACATTGATTCGGAAATAAAGCCATTTAAAAAGAAAGGGTAAATCGACTGGGGTCATTAACGTAAGGGGGCGGCAAAATCCTCGCGAGTTGCTCGATCTGTGTGTACAGTAACCGGCCGGAGTGGCCGTGCGGCTCTAGGGGCTACAGTCTGGAACCGGGTGACCGCTACGGTCGCAGGCCGAATCCTGCCTCGGGCATGGATGTGTGTGATGTCCTTAGGTTAGTTAGGTTTAATTAGTTTTAAGTTCTAGGCGACTGATGACCTCAGAAGTTACGTCGCATAGTGTTCAGAGACATTTGAAACATTTTGTGTGTGCAGTAGCTTCAGTCACAGTATTTCTAACCGTTTTAATCTGCGAACGGTTAGGAATGTAACGTTTCGAATGATTCAGGTTCCGTAATAATATTCTCATCGCAAATATTTAATCCATAAATACATCTTTCCTTTTAAGACTGACTGCGAGGGAGAAAACAAAACAGTACGTTGTTGTGTACACAATTTTTATTTAAATTATATATAAGGAGAAAGACTACAAGTGGAAGAAACAATTTGTCTGCTATCTAAGTCAAAACGGACTGCGAGATACAAAACCAAATCGCAGATTTTCGAAGCACAGCATTTTCTTTCTGGGATTCGCTTTTATCAGAAAATCTGTACAGTGGTGTTTAAAAAAATATGCAACCTATGTCTGCCTGCCGCGCGGGATTAGCCGAGCGGTCTGATGCGCTGCAGTCATGGACTGTGCGGCTGATCCCGGTGGAGGTTGGAGTCTTCCCTCGGGCATGGGTGTGTGTGTGTTTGTCCTTATGATAATTTAGGTTAAGTAGTGTGTAAGCTTAGGGACTGATGACCTTAGCAGTTAAGTTCCATAAGATTTCACACACATTTGAATTTTATGTCCGCCTGCATGTTTAGTAAAGTATAGTGTAACAATTGACATCAATTGGTTAAGAACTTTTAGAGTTTTTTGCTAAAAAAAAGTATTTGTAGCCTTTGTCCCTCCAAAAGTTTATTAGAGTATCGTGTAAAAAATGAAAACTGGAAATAAATCAGTCAGGAGCTTTTCGAAATTTTTGTTAACACTGTTTCTACTTTTTTGTTTTATATACATCTAAAAAGTGTAGCTTTTGTCCGTCAGAGCTTATGTTGGAATGTTGTGTCTAAAAAGTAGTTCGGTCAAGAACGTTTCGAGAATTTTGGCAACAAAATTTCCCTTTATGTACTAGATACATGTTTATACATCACAAACTTCTATATTTAAAATGCGTAGCCTACGTCCGTCCCAACGTTTATTAGATTATCGTGTAAGAATATGAAATATATCGATCAAGAGCTTTGCAAGATTTTTGGTACAGCATTAACCTTGACCTGTCTTCACATGGTAGTAGAGATTATAAACATTTGACATATCAGTAGATTATTCCAGATGGCAATCTCTTTATCATGACGCGGAAATTCTAGTGTCTCATGTGACAATCACATTGTTCCTTCTACTGATGATACTGCGTGAGACACTTTTGCAGACAGCAATATGACAATGGTAGTTTCTTTCTTTTCTTCTCAAATTCCGCGATCCTTGTTCTTGTTTTAATATTCATCTGGTTGATAGTCCTCCAACAGTCACCACAGATTTTCACGCAGCGCTTAGGCGTCTAATAGTTCTCTTTCCTTTGATAATTGCGCTTTTCTTTCCTAGTTTAATTTTTTCCCCTGTAAGTGGTATAAGAAAATCAATCAAAGGAATTGTTTTCGTGGTGAGACGTCTAGTGAGCAGATGGTTAACAATAAAACTTGACGACAGCGCAACCTATAGATGCAATCAACCATCAGCAGGCTTCGCTTCACCCGTGCTTCATTGGTAGTACATTTCGACTGATTCTTTAATAACCTGCAAAGGTTCATATACGTCTCAGTGGCAGGTAAAAGGTTAAACTATGAAAGTCCAGAGAACAAAATAAATGTTGCACAGTGTTTTTGGTGGTAGTGATAAAGTCGTATGGGACCAAACTGCTGAGGTCATCGGCCCCACAGTGCTTTAATGTCAGTACTGGACAAAATAGGAAACAACACTGACTTTCTTCTGTCACGTACACAAACAAAAGCTTAAAAATAAAGAGCAGCAAAAAAATCTTTACGTAAGATTTAATACCAAATCTTATAGTTTCTTCTCACTTTCATCTTGCATAAAACATTATGTATAAACTGTATATGGGCCTCTACATTCGAGGTCTGAGCTTCATGGAGAGAGGGGCAGCATTGTGATAAATTATAGTAATTATTTTCTACATATTGCTCAGTTAGAGAGGAGGCACCTTTGAGTGGGGTTAGCTATACTCCTTACCAGATTGTCCAGATAAGACTTTTGGATATTGTCCCATTCATCCAGAGGGCCGTCCATGATGCTGTGTGATGTGTCTGGTGCGACAGGACGATTGAAACCTTGTCTTCTTAGTATGGCCCATGCATCCTCAAAGCAAATGAGATCTGAAGAATACGTAGGCCACTCTGCTGGATTCTACGCTCCATTAGGAAGATGTACAAAAGTTTGTGACGATACGGGCATGCATTGTCGTCCATCAGCGTGAAACCCGCTCCAATGTTTTCACTAGCTGGAGCCACAATGAGTGTCGTTCCGATTCTTCACACCGATCAACCTTTCATCTATTGGCACAAGGGATGTCGTGCGGCCGTACTTGATTGTACCCCAAACATGACTGAACCACCCCAATAAGTGTGGCGATCTACAACATAGTCGCAGCGTAAACATTGTCCTAGTTATCTCCACACATGATTATGAGTATTTCTAGCATCGATGCTGATTCAGGTCTGACCATAAAAGAGCGTTGTGCCCCACTGCTGTCTAGTCCACAAAGAGTGGCTTCGAGACCATGCAACACGAGCCTCTCCGAACCTAATTTAGAGTAAGAGCCTCGAGAGATCTTGTGGCACGTAATCCCTGCTCATGAAGCCAATTTCGCGTCGTTTGTTTCGACACTTGCACTCCTGTAACTGCTAGAACTGCCACAGTAGACGTGTAGCATTGTGTTGAGGATGTCAGCTTGCTGTTACACGCAGATATCAGAGGTGCAAACATGTTTTTCTTCCGTGGGCACTTGTGTGACGATCCTCAACTGATCCTGTGTTGCCACGCGGAGTGGCCGCGCGGTTTGAGGCGCCATGTAAGGATTGCGCCACCCCTCCCGCCGGAGGTTCGAGTCCTCCCTCGAGCATGGGCGTGTGTGTTGTTTTTAGCGTAAGATAACTTAAGTAGAGTGTAAGTCTAGGGACCGATGACCTCAGCAGTTTTGTCCCTTAGGAATTCACACATATTTGAACATTTTTTCTGACCCTGTCGCTGGAAACTTGTTCCATATTCTAGAGAAATCACTTTGACTGAAGGCGTCATTCACTGACACGTTCACTTGTCTCGTTTCCTGCTAAATTAAAATGACTTTACGGAGTCTCTGTCATACGTTACGAGGATTGTACGTCGAAACATCCTGAAGCTCTCGTAATGACACACGTCACGAATATTGCAATGTTTAGAGGCGTCTTGGTTGCCATAGAGTGTATATACTGCCCCCACACAGTAGATACATTGACTGTTTCCCCTAGAATTGCATTACATGCAAACCGTGGTACTGATATCATTACGTATTTCTGGGCCAAAATGTTTAATATTAAAGTTTCAGCAATATGCAACGTTTTTCGACCTCTGTATTAACTAACGCTTGGGAATTTGCAGATTCTGTGAACGCTTTCGGCAGTTTCAACAAAATCTGCGGGCAACAGGCCTTGAGAAACAGACCACTGACTCGGCCTACGTTAGTACACTAAATACTACACACATGACGCTACAGGTTATACTACAGTTCAACAGATTAGTGCAACATTCAGAATTTCAAGAAGAGCCAGGCAAGTTGGTTCCATACGAATTATTCTCAGCAGCCACAGATGACGATTCCACGTCTTCAGTCGGGAAAACGAAAAGAAAATATATGGTAACGGTGTTTGTCTGAGCATTCTCTTGTTCCATGCTAACGGTGACCTGTTTTCATCTCATGTGGGTAAATTTCAGTAACAAATGACAGCAATTAAAGTAATAAATTTTGAAGTATCACTGAAACAGAATTGTAATAAGACTACAAAATGAATAATTAGCACATCGGAAAAACTTTACAAATTAATAACAAAATCAGAGTACCAATTTATGAGTTTTTATACTTACTGCTGTTGAATGCAGCGAGCTGATGAACGGCAAAGCAAATAAATAAAGCAATAAAAATTTAGGCCTGAAGTGGTTCTGGGAAACTAAATATATAAACGCCACTTTTCTGAAACTAAAAGATTAGTCAGTGCAGTACCAGTTCTGATTGGCGGCAGTGAGCGTACTGTCCATGCGAAAACACTCAAAGCCTGAGGGTTGCTTCGCGAGTAACGAAGAAATGGATGTTTATAGTTTCTAGGAGGGACAGAAAACAAAAAATATAGATCACGGAATAGAATGGAGTTGAAGACGTAATTATAATTGTAGTAAAAGTCAAATCGAGATTTATGTTACAAGGAGACTACATGGAGGACAAAACAAGGAATACTTTGTTGATTCCAAAAGTTAAGAAAAGACCCACAAGATCTAATGGAAAGTGATGGATGCCAGAGTAACAAAGATGCGTTTCAGTAAAAACCGAATTGATGCAAATGTGCCGAGTGGGCCTTTATTCAGCAATAGACGTAAAAGTCTCCTTTTGAGCACGATGAATTGGATGACTGCAAAGAGTTGCATTGACGGTCGTCGGAGCAAAAAAAGGAATCTGTTGTTCTCTTAAATTCAGCATGAATTTTTGGTATAGAAGAATATAACCAGAGAGTATGTTTCGACACCACTGAGCTTTGTGAGAAGAGATCTGTCGGATGTGTTGGGCCCTCGGTCTCTTTCACCATATGAACCAAAACAACTACGCTTTAACTATGATTAAGTTTATCATGGGGCTATGAGTGTCAATCTATATTATTCCAAAAGTGCTCAACACGGTAAAAAAAAGGAAAATTTGTGGGCTAGTTACAGCTGGAGGATGTAGGAGGTAGTAATCTTCTCATTGCTCCACTTCCTATACACCAGGAACATACCAAGAACGAAACAATCTGATCAAAGTGTCCATCTGCACGCTGACGATTCAGTCTGCTGTTGATATTTACTATCTAACGAAATCACGGCACAGTAAGTGATCAAATACATACAAACTGCTTAGATGCCGATGCAAAGATGGTTTATAAACAGAATCCAGGCGATTGCAATCTGTCACAAAGAATTCATTTCCAGATGTAACCAATTGACAGAAACTACATGATTGGGACTCGGACAAGCCACAAACCCCAACACACATGCAAACAAACGACATATCTTCGAGGCGCACATCAGACTACCATTGCCCAACCCACGCACAGACAAGACCTGCTACGACAAATGCAATGAAAACATGACCCCTTTAGCGACATGACATGACAATCATCCGCAGTTACAGCACCTTCGTCCGCCTACTTAGCTGAGTTGTAACGTGTTTCCCTACCTTGCAGCGGGGCCGGGTACGATTACCGGCCGGATTTGGAGATTTTCTCTGCCAGTGGACTGGGTCTTGTTATTATAATCTCATCATCACAAATGCGAAAGTCACCCAATATGTCGTCACCTGAAATAAGACTTGCACTCGGCGGAAGACGCATTTTGCATATTTTCATTCAATAATGCCACATGGAATAATATTCTGGAGCAACTCATCTTTAAGAAAATCTTCGTTGCTCAAAATCGTACTGTAATAGCAATATGTCTCACTCACCCTCGGTCATCTTGTACACATCTGTTTATGGAGATTGGCCTCCTGACTAATACTTCACAGTGTATTTATTCTGTCATGAAGTTTGTTGTAAATAATCTACTACATTTCAAAAGGAACAATTATGTACATAATTACAATAGCAGAAGGGAAAATGGCATTTATCACTGCACCTTAAGGTTATCTTTAGCACAAAAAGGGTTGCACAATGGTGCAAGTAAAGTTTTTATTACTTACCCAGTGATATAAAAAGCCTGACACAGAGCATTGTAAAATTTTAAAACAAACTGAAAAAGTTTCTCCCTGACAACTCATGTAGAAAAATATCTATTACTGTGACATGTAAAAGATGGTGGTTGGGAATACTAACATCTGTATATTTAGAAAGATAAATGTTCAGCATGTAACAGTATTTACAAATCTCCAGAGTAAATGTAAAATAACTTGGTCCACATTATTGCAATTTGTCGTGCAAAATGATCCATGGAACGTGAAACTAACTGGATAGCTGACTAGGACTTGAGTGACTGGTGTGCTCTGATTATTAGTGTACTTTCCATATACAGAGTGAGTCATAAATGAGGGAAAATATGTCGAGGACCGCATGCTGCTATGCGTAACACATGACGTAACGTTGTTAATTTCGTTCTCCTCGGTGTACTGTGTACGTTAAACAAAAACACCTGTTAACCATTGAACGAGATACCGATGAGCCTCACGATTACGACATGTCATTCACCCATAAATACAACACATGACACACCAATCAGCTGATGTGTATCTGCCAGCGTTTGAAAGATTTGAGAAAGAACAAATTCCATCGTAATTTATGTGAAATTTTATCAGAACTTGTGAATCACACGTTGCCGGCGGAAACGGAGGGTACAGTCTGACGTTAGGGTATGTGTGTCCTGTAAGCGGAGAGAGTGGTCAACGGCGGAAGTAAAACCGCGGAGTGCATGACGTGTTTACAACACTTCTCAGCTGCTCACTGTGCCCGATACTAGCCGTGCCGACACTTGCTAACGGCCGCGTCGCAGTGTTACTACAGTAACATAGCAGGTTTCACAAACGAGGAATATGCCGACATCCACCTCACCTACGGCCTTGCAGATGGAAGAGCTGACTTTTCAAGGCAACTGTATCATGAGAGGTTTCCTAGCCGGCGCCTTCCATCCCCAAAAATGTTTTACTCTGTGAACAGGCGCTTGAGGGAGTATGGTGCATTTGTAGCAAGCACCTCCAGGATTTAGTGGTCGTCGCCGACCGTAGACGTACAGTGCACATGACGAAGAAAAAGTGTTACAAACTGCTCAAAAGGTTCAAATGGCTCTGAGCACTATGGGACTTAACATCTGTGGTCATCGGTCCCCTAGAACTTAGAACTACTTAAACATAACTAACCTAAGGACATCACACCCATCCATGCCCGAGGCAGGATTCGAACCTGCGACCGTAACAGTCGCGCGGTTCCGGACTGCACGCCTTACAAACTGTTGCGGAGGACCGAACAATAAGCACTCTACTGTTATACGAGTATTCCATAGAAACCATTACCATCCCCTTCGCATGCAGAAGGTACAGACATTATTGCCGGAAGACTACCAGAGGAGGCTGGTCTTCTGTAACTTTATCCTACGGCGTCGGACCCATGACCACCATTGTTCACGAACAATACTGTTCACCTACGAAGCCTGTGCTGTGCTGTGGGGGTTTTCTTCCACCCACTCGTGCCAGTTATGCGAATTCACTATACATTCCATCGTGAAATAGGCTTCGTTGTTGTTGTTGTGGTCTTCAGTCCTGAGACTGGTTTGATGCAGCTCTCCATGCTACTCTATCCTGTGCAAGCTTTTTCATCTCCCAGTGCAGGAGGGAGATGAAAAAGCTTGCACAGGATAGAGTAGCATGGAGAGCTGCATCAAACCAGTCTCAGGACTGAAGACCACAACAACAACAACGAAGCCTATTTCACGATGGAATGTATAGTGAATTCGCATAACTGGCACGAGTGGGTGGAAGAAAACCCCCACAGCACAGTGATACGAGGGTACCAACAACGATGCGGTGTGGTATTATTGATCACCATCTCATAGGGCCACATGTGCTACCACAAGGGCTTACAGGAGAGCGGTATCTGCGTATCCTGGATGCCGCATTACCAGAATTGTTGGAAGACGTTAGTTTGGCCTCTCGTATGAACCTGTGGTACATGCATGATGGTGCCCCCGCTCACTTCAGCCGCACAGTGTGACGCCACCTGGACAGTGCCTTCCTTTCGAAATGCGTCGGTGGTGGAGGCCTTGCAGCATGGCCAGCAAGATCGCCACACCTGAATCCACTGGATTTCTTTTTGTGGGGCCATATCAGATCTGTGATTTATGAAGGAGAGGTTGTTGATGCCAACACCCTTCAACGCAGAATAAAACATGCCTGTGATATTAGGCAACGAGATACAGACATATTGCATCGTGTTCAGCAATCCTTCCTGCAAAGAGTTCAACTTTGCCACACACATCGTGGCTGTCATTTTGAACAGTACTTATAAACCGCCATTGCAGCTTCTGGTCATGTGTTTCTACGTTAGTTTCGATTTGTAAAGCTGTACTGTATTCGTTTGTATTAACTGCCACATTCCTGTGTAGCTGTATTTTGTATTCTGCATCTATGTACTCGTTTCTTAAAACTAAGTCTGAGACACAAAAACCAAATTATAAAACATGTTTGTACGGTAGTGCAGCCCCTCCTCCCGTTCCTTTCCCTATGCCAACTAGTCACGATACATAATATAATACCGGCGAGCGTAACCGGTACAAGATAGATGTGGGCGCTCGCAGTGTCACGCAGACTGTCGCTTGTCGCCGCATACCTCGCCTTCTCGTCAGCAGCAAGACTACGTGCAACACTCGCATGTTGTGCCGTGTTGCCGAACTGTCCCCTTGGCCAATGTCCGCGCACAACTCCACCCAAAAGTCCACTTCATAATTCCAGATTTTTACCATTCAATTGCATTGTCATTGACATAGGAACATGCGGAAAACGAATTTATGTTTGCAACTCAGTGTGTACAGAACTGTGTAATATATTTGGTTTAAGTATTTGTATACTACGAACAGTGTAAACGAATGATCGTGAGATATATGGATGTTAATTTGACTAGAGCTGTGTGCCTAGTGACAAAACGTAGGACAGAGACGCAAGGCAAAGATGGTGGTCTTTTTGTGGGTATGGGAGCCGGGCGGGTAAGCTGGGCTAGAGCAGCCTGGGGACACACGTGTTTTAGTTCCAAGGTGGGATCACGCCTATAGCATCATTCAGAAGATAGTCTTAAGTTTATAAGTTTGTGAGCTGTGAACATTCTGGGATTTACAATGTCTGTGATGTAGTGAACTGTTATTGCCGGGAAATGCTCTGCTAAAACTATTTTAGATTCGACTAGACAGTTGTGTGTAGTACCCTCATTCATAGCAATGCCATTTTCTATTAATAAAGGAACGATGTAATTCTAAAGTGTGGTAAACTTGCATTCCTCTTTCCAATTCCTGATTTCATTGCTCGGTTTATTGTTGCATGCCAGTATGTCACTGACTGACATCAGAGGCCACATTAATAGTCGTTAATCGCTTATGTAAGGGTATAAAGCAAAGGTGTGCAACGAAACCCCTGTGCAGACGAACCGTCTGCCGGACTGCTACGAGCAGTAGTTAGCGCTAACCGCTGGTAACGTTGTATGGTACCATTTACGAGGGTCACTCCAAAAGAAATGCACACTATTTCTTTAAAATCCATCTTTTATTCTACATGTTTGAAAGTTTTACAGTGTGTAGATATATCCTTTAGGAACAATATTTTCATTGCTCCATATAATTTCCATCCGTGTCAACTGCCTTACGCCATCTTGGAACCAGCGCCTGTATACCCGCACGGTAAAATTCTGGACCAACCTGTTGGAGCCACTGTTTGGCAGCGTGCACAAGGGAGTCATGATCTTCAAACCTTGTTCCACGAAGAGAGTCTTTCAGTTTCCCAAAGAGATGATAGTCACATAGAGCCAGATCAGGACAGTAGGCGGGTGTTTCAGTGTTGTTCATCCGAGTTTTGTGATCGCTTACACGGTTTTTTGACTGACATGTGGCCGTGTATTGTCGTGCAACAGCAAAACATCCTGCTTTTGCCGAGTGGTCGAACACGACTCAGTCGAGCTTGAAGTTTCTTCAGTGTCGTCACATATGCACCAGAATTTATGGTGGTTCCACTTGGCATGGTGTCAACAAGCAAGAGTTCTTCGGAATCGAAAACCACCGTAGCCATAACTTTCCCAGCAGAAGGTGTGGTTTTGAATTTTTTTTCTTGGGTGAATTTGCACGATGCCACTCCATTGATTGCCTCTTCGTCTCTGGTGAAAAATGATGGAGCCATGTATCATCAGCTGTCACAAATTTTCCAAGAAATTCATCCTCACCATTCTCGTACTGTTCCAAAAGTTCGGTGCATACCGTTTTTCTTGTTTCTTTGTGAGCCACTGTCAATATCCTGGGAACCCACCTGAGCACAAACTTTTTTTAACGGCAACATTTTCAGTATTCTGCAAACTCTTCCTTCCCCTACCCCAACGTATTGTGACAATTCGTTGACTGTGATGCGTCTGTCAGCAGTCACCAACTCGTTAACTCTCTGCTCATTGTCTGGAGTGTGTCTAGTACGAGGCCTGCCGCTGCGAGGACAATGCTCAATATTGCCGTGCCCGCTTTCATCACGTAACCTGCTTGCCCACCGACTAACTGTACTGCGATCGACAGCAGCATCTCCATACACCTTTTTCAACCTCTTGCGGATGTTTCCCACTGTCCCGTTTTCACAGCACAGGAATTCTATGACAGCACTTGCTTCTGACGAACGCTTCGACCATAGATACTAGTAGACTGGCCTTACTGTGCAAAAGCTATAGGGCTGGTGTGGCTCCAACATAGACCACAAAACGTGGCGCGATTTCAAATCAGCGGTCTACCATCCTATGTTTGTATCGTACTTTCCCCACATTTCTCAACTGACTGCCAAACGCTTCCAAGAAAAATTACTTTTTTGTTTTCGAAAAATTGTGCCAGAACTACATTTGACCTGGATTTGTTCACAGTACCATTTATAAAATCTAACAAATACATCGAACGCCACTCTGGTGGGCAGCGGGACGAAATTACTATAAACTATCAATTAAAGTAAAATGTGGTTAAAATTCTTTTAAACAGTAAGAGTGGGCTCGTGTCAAAACTTTGAACATTGGATTCGCCGCGTTTTGAGCTCTAGTCACTTATAAAAGAAAATGGGATATGAGAATTATGTCAACTATAGGTGCCAAAATTGCCGACTGTAGGAGCAGGTCCATTTTAGACTATCAATTTTAGGTGCACTTCAAAGGTTCAGTTCCCTCTATTTTACAAAAGTTTAAACAATCAGTTTAAAAAAAACGTAACGTGCTACAGTTCTATTCTAATACAATATTTTACTAACTCGCAGTTATCACACACATTATAACAACATTCAGACTTACAGGTTTTGGAAGCACATATTTCAGAAGACGAGGCATCACCTAACGAACGCCTTCTAGTGTGTGATTTACGGAGCTTAGGCCTCTTCGATTTCATATGCTCCGGAAAATCAAAAAGTGTCGGGATAGCATCACTACTTAGCCAATTCCTTCCAGTCTTAGCCCTACAAATACATCAGGATTAAAATTGACAGACACTGTAAATAAAAATTATAAATATACATTGTAAATAATAACTAACCTATCAAAACACTTCTCCTCGAAGTGCTTCGAGCAAAGGCGCGTATGTGCAGATGGCTTAAAGTTGTTCCGTTTCAGGGCCTGTATCCAAAGTTACCTTCGGTTTTCATCATTAGGGAAACTATGAGTAGTGTGTGTGTGGTTTGAGGTTTTCGGGCGTTAAACAGCATGGTCATCAGCGCCCAAACGCATAGAAACAGGAACACATGCGGTGAAGGGACGAAGGCGGACAGCGAACAAGGAGAACGGCTAAAAGACACAGTAGGAACGAGAAACAGTTATACTTACTTCTGTAAGCGAATTATCATAGATACTTTCCAAAATGTAATATGAGTCTGACTTTACAGGCATCACTTTCAACACTTTAATTTACGTGATACTCTATTCCAAGTGTAAAAAACATATAAAAGTCACTTCAGCAGATTTCAATAAACGCATCTGCACTGTCATAGAAACACTTACACGTGAAATGTAATGCCATTTCCCCCGACAAAGCGCTGAGCACAGCCATAAGCGCAACACGAAACAACGATGTTTTGCCAACATCCACGTGACTTCAGCCCAGGGATGTTGGAGCTACGAAAATGACGTCAGGGCCAGTCTATTATATTTACGGTAGAAGGACGAACGTCAAGTGTAGCAGACATCTTGAAGACATGCTGTGACGGCGCCACCCACAGGAACAGGTTGAACTAAGTTTGAAAACAAGCGGGAAGGATGTATCTACACACTGTAAGACTTTCAGACATGCAGAATGAAAACTGTATTTTTACAAAAATAGTGAGCATATCTTTTGGAGTGACCCTCGTACATAACTTTGAGGTCGGTATTTGTTCTGTCCTTTCCGAACAAGTTTTGTTTTGGCCAGTCGGTACTAGGTGCGGCATGCTAGCGATTGCGTAATGCGGGCGGCGAGCTTACCGAGACTCCGAGGAAGCTGAGGAGGCCCATCTGGCGCAGGAACTCCTGGGCCATGTCGCGGCGCGAGTAGTCGAAGTGGCGCACGGTGGTGGCGCCAGCCCAGCGGCGGTGCGCGGCGCGCAGCGTCAGGGCGATGGCCCACACCGCGTCGTACGTCTGCGGCGCGTACGGCGACACGGGCAGCGCGCGCCGAGAGAACTCCTCCACGAAGTGCGCGTTCGTCTGCCGGCAGGCGGACGCCACACGCTGGCCATTAGCCCTTTAAATCATTTATCTACTAGGTTACCTCAAAAAGTATCTCACACATCAGCGGGAAAATGTTCCTATCGGAGAACAAAACAATGTGAATATGTTCCTGTTTATATTAAAGACTGATTGAAAAGTGGAGTAACAGCTGCTTCAGTCTACCTTTTCGAAATTTCCCCCAAAATTTAGGGATGCGAACGTAACAGAGCATTTTTAATAAACAACTCACCTCAAATTCCCACAAGCAACCCTAACTGTAACTCACTTACACCCACTAACAATCGCTTAAGTCGCTCATACACATCCATTTCCGCTACCCCTTTCTCACTTAGCCATTCAGCCCAACTCATTGTCATTATCTGTTTGTTACTGTCTGTCATTGTCTCTTCTGTCACAGCCACAATCTCCTTCATATTGCCCTATTACTGCAGTCTACATCTACATCTACATCTACATACGTACTCCGCAATCCAGCATACGGTGCGCGGCGGAGGGTACCTCGTACCACAACTAGCATCTTCTCTCCCTGCTCCACTCCCAAACATAACGAGGAAAAAATGACTGCCTATATGCCTCTGTACGAGCCTGAATCTCTCTTACCTTATCTTTGTGGTCTTTCCGCGAAATGTAAGTTGGCGGCAGTAAAATTGTACTGCAGTCAGCCTCAAATGCTAGTTCTCTAAATTTCCTCAGTAGCGATTCACGAAAAGAACGCCTCCTTTCCTCTAGAGACTCTCACCCGAGTTCCTGCAACATTTCCGTAACACTCGCGTGATGATCAAACCTGCCAGTAACAAATCTAGCAGCCCGCCTATGAGTTCCTTCTATGTCCTCCCTCAATCCGACCTGATAGGGATCCCAAACCCTTGAGCAGTTCTCAAGAATAGGTCGTATTAGTGTTTTATAAGCGGTCTCCTTTACAGATGAACCACATCTTCCCAAAATTCTACCAATGAATCAAGGACGAATATCCGCCTTCCCCACAACTGCCATTACATGCTTGTCCCACTTCATATCGCTCTCCAATGTTACGCCCAAATATTTAATTGACGTGCTGTGTCAAGCGCTACACTACTAATGGAGCATTCAAACATTACAGGATTCTTTTTCCTATTCATCTGCATTAATTTACATTTATCTATATTTGGAGTTAGCTGCCATTCTTTACACCTATCACAAATCCTGTCCAAGTAATCTTGTATCCTCCTAGAGTCACTCAACGACGACACCTTCCCGTACACCACAGCATCATCACCACAGTATCATCAGCAAACAGCCGCACATTGCTATCCACCATATCCAAAAGATCATTTATGTAGACAGAAAACAACAGCGGACCTACCTCACTTCCCTGGGGCACTCCAAATGATACCCTCACCTCCGATGAACACTCACCATCGAGGACAACATACTGGGTTTTATAACTTAAGAAGTCTTCGAGCCACTCACATACTTGAGAACCAATCCCAAATGCTCGTACCTTAGTTAGGAGTCTGCAGTGGGGCACCGAGTCAAACGCTTTCCGGAAGTCAAGGAATATGGCTTCCGTCTGATACCCTTCATCCATGGTTCGCAAGATATGATGTGAAAAAAGGGCGAGTTGCGTTTCGCAGGAGCGATGCTTTCTAAAGCCGTGCTGATGCGTGGACAGCAACTTCTCTGTCTCAAGGAAATTCATTATATTCGAACTGTCACTGTCTACCTGTTGCTCTCTCTTATTGTTAACATGTCATTCCTTCCGTGCTAATGCTGCTGTATCTTAAAACTGTCACTATCTCTCTCTTCCTCGTTGTCGTTGTCTTATATTTTGTCTCTCATTTTCACTGGCTCTCACACACTTGCTCTTTGTCTTTATTCATCCCCCTCGCCCCCGCCTCTGGCACTGTCTCCTTCACTGTTTTCATATCACTGTTCTCTCACTGTCAGCTACGTTCCACCGCCACTGTGTCCCTCTCATTCTCTCACACTGTCACTGCGTCCTTCGTCATTTCTATAAAGCAACCACTGCCTGCTACCTTCTAGCATTCATTAATTTTTCCGTCTCTTTGCCACTGCCATTGTTTTCTTCTCTTTTAAGCATTAAAAACCGCGCATGTATTGTAATACCTAAATATTTGGGAAAATTTTTAAACGGGGTGGGGCAGATATAATGAGGCACTGGTACCCCCCTTTCAATTCAGAGTCTTTTAAATAAACAGGAAAGTATATTCATTTTTTGTACTCCGATAGAAGCATTTTTCCGCTGGTTGCTTGTTTGTCCTTACTGTCGTAGGACACGTAACTCATCTGAAAAGAAAATATGTATTGGTCAGTAAAATTTAGATAGTTTACTTACGTGAAACTGAAATAACGCAAAGCTAATTTTACACCTCAGACTGGATTTTACGTGCAAAAAAAATCTGCATGTGCTCCAGCACCGCAACATGGGATTCCCAGACGATAATGGAGACATTGTTGAGCATATTTGTCCGTGCTACGTCACTTGATAAACTACGTTTTCGTCTTACAGCGGATTTTACGTAAGTATTTTACGTGTACAAGTATTATAACTTTGAATCTCTGTATCTTGGAAACGGATACGGATATCAAGAAAATTTTCGAGTTCATTCGAGATCGGGATCTTAGAAATATATCGCAAAAATATCAGCCAGTTGCTGTGCACAGCCGTCTTCGAATGCTTGCTTCGTTTGCCTAAGCAGAAAGAAGTGTCTAATACTCGTACTTTGATCCTGTACTGTAGTAATGACACCAAGATGGACTTCTGTTGGGTACACAAATCGTCCCTATCCCAGGGGCTATCCAAAACACTGACCCTACCTTTTTATCACCAACAGAATTCGTGGTATGAACACCGGAATATCCCGTTCTCACGCGCGGCGTTTTGGGACATACACTACTGGCCATTAAAATTGGTACACCACGAAGCTGACGTGCTACAGACGAGAAATTGACAGGAAGAAGGTGCTGTCATATGCAAATAATTAGCTTTTCAGAGCTTTCACAAAAGGTTTGCGCCGGTGGCGACACCTACAACGTGCTGGCATGAGGAAAATTTCCAAAAGATTTCTCATACACAAACAGCAGTTGACCGGCGTTGCCTGGTGAAACGTTGTTGTGATGCCTCGTGTAAGGATTTTGATAAAGGTCGGATTGTAGCCTATCGCGATTGCGGTTTATCGTATCGCGACATTGCTGCTCGCTTTGGTCGAGATCCAATGACTGTTATCAGAATATGGAATCGGTGGATTCGGGAGGGTAATACGGAATGCCGTGCTGGATCTCAACAGCCTCGTATCAATAGCAGTCGAGATGACAGTCATCTTATCCGCATGGCTCTAACGGATCGTGCAGCCACGTCTCGATACCTGAGTCAACAGACGGGGACGTTTGCAAGACGGCAACCATCTGCAAGAACCGTTCGACGACGTTTGCAGCAGCATGGGTTATCAGCTCGGAGGCCATGACTGCGGTTACCCTGACGCTGCATCACAGACAGGAGCGCCTGCGATGGTGTACTCAACGACGAACCTGGGTGGACGAATAGCAAAACGTCTTTTTTTCGGATGAATCCAGGTTCTGTTTACAGCATCACGATGGTCGCATCCGTGTTAGGCGAACTTGCGGTGAACGCACATTGGAAGCGTGTATTCGTCATTGCCTTACTGGCGTATCACCCGGCGTGATGGCATGGGGTGCCATTGGCTACACGTCTCGGTCACCTCTTGTTTGTATTGATGGCACTTTGAACAGTGGACGTTACATTTAAGATGTGTTACGACCCGTGGCTCCACCCTTCATTCGATCCCTGCGAAACCCTACATTTCAGCAGGATAATGCACGACCGCATGTTGCAGGTCCTGTACGGGCCTTTCTGGACACAGAAAATGTTCGACTGGTACCATGGCCAGCACATTCTCCAGATCTCTCACCAATTGAAAACGTCTGGACAATGGTGGCCGAGAAACTGGCTCGTCAATACGCCAGTCACTACTCTTGATGAACTGTGGTATCGTGTTGAAGCTGCATGGGCAGCTGCACCTGTACACGCCATCCAAGCTCTGTTTGACTCAATGCCCAGGAGTATCAAGGCCGTTGTTACGGCCGGAGGTGGTTGTTTTGGGTACTGATTTCTCAGGATCTATGCACCCAAACTGCGTGAAAATGTAATCACATGTCAGTTCTAGTGTAATATATTTGTCCAATGAATACACGTTTATCATCTTCATTTCTTCTTTGTGTAGCAATTTTAATGGCCAGCTACGCATCCTGTTGCACGCATACGGATCATTATGACAGGTCAAGTAATTTTTATTGAATGTCACTTCAGAGTGACAAAGATAGGCGACATGCTTTTTCAGTGTGTTACCAACTTTTTATAGACGACGGCGGAATATTCTACCGCCCCTGCAATTCCTCGTCGATAGAAAATCACCTGTTTGTCACAGAACCATTTGTGAAATGCTGTGTGAACGTTACTTCCGCTGGAAAAAATCTCTCCCCCGCAGAAGTTCGTTCAGCTTACCGAAATGATGGTAACTGCATGGTGCAGGACTGGAATTTGTGGCGAATGATTCCAAACCTTGCAACGAAAATGTTGAAGCCAAGCGTATGTTCTTTGAGATGGAAGGTGCTGATCGTTGATGTTTGTTTCATTTGGCCTCGAAAGTTTGCAGTTTGTTTAGCTATTGGGAACGCATGTGTATATAGACTATATAATTGTACAGAAAAATACGTGAATGCATATCAACAGAATCGAAAGCTCAAACCATCAACTTTCCACAAATGTTTAACAAATCGAATGGTAAGTGAACTAGACGTATTTACGTCATCAGTTCGCACTACTTCTCAAATTTAATAAAGAAGTGATACAGATAAACGAAAATATGAGTACTAAAGAATTTTCCCTATACTCTTAAGAAAACTGACAATCACTTTATACAGGTGAATGTCTTTAGAAACCAAAGAGAAGACGCTGACTGATGGAGGAGGTAACCCATACTCATCAAACTTTTCATAAATTCCAATCGTCCATTGTCAAATTTGGAACACGAAGGCAAGACGTGGTTTATATCAGCTTCTGAATCTGAATCACCTTCACATGAAGGGGAATCGTAAATATTGATACTGTACAGATGTGTAGGAAACGAGGCAGGGATAAAGCGGTGTAGAAAGATGGTGAAGATCGTAGATCGGTCAGAATGAGTCCTCGCAAACCACTGCCTTGTAGTAATTTGAGGTTGTAATACCTCATGATATCCACCTTCCGTTTGTTGGGACGCATGCCACATCTCCTGCAATTGCTCTCTTCTGTGGCTCTTGACTTCACGTGTTAATCTGTATAAAGTAATTTCAAATCGAGAACAGTTCCTGTAGATACAGCTTGCCTCGCTAAAACGTCAACTTCCTGATTATATCGGATGCCAGCGTGGGACTGCACCCAGAGCAGAATGATTGCCTGCTCTCTCTCCGTTTATAGCGAATATATTCCAGTATCACATCCAAAATATAACAGTTCGTTGCTTAATTCCATCTTCGGTCTTGAATATCTTTAAGAACACTTTTGGTGTCGGACAGGATTAATAGCTTTAAGAAGAAAGTTGAAAGTACAAACATAATTGCTTCAAAAATTGCCACGGTCTCCGCCGTGAGAACTGAAGCACTTTTAGGCAGCTTGTAAGCTTTACTGATTTTGATCCGAAGGTGCTGAAGTGTAGTGTAGGAGAACTACGCCTCTGCTTAATTCTTCTTTTTGGCCATAAACCCTGCGCCTTTGTTTGCAGATGGCAGTGATCGCGGACCCAGTGTAATCGTAGTTTCTAATGTTCTAAGACGATCTTGAAAGAATATGAGCTGCTTACTGAGATGCGCATCTAGTGAGCAGTGTTAGCGATAGTCACCCTGCGATTGCTGAGAATCAGTTCCTCGATTTTCTCGACATTGCCGTCTGTGGTCGATGTCTTTGGCCTTCGTTCCCTCTCTGCATCACCGAAGTCCATGCGGCCTTGCTTTAACTATTGGCACCGTTTCACTACAACTGGACGCGACTGTGATTTTGGTCCACACCACGTCAGAACATCACGGTGAATCTGTGTAAAATTCAGACGTTTTGCTCAGAAAAATCGTACTCTTCGGCGTATTTCGGCTTTGGTGTGTGTTCCCAGTTGTCGCTTCACTTTACTTGCACAGTGTGATACACCTGTTACACGTCGGACAGTAGAACTGTGTGTGCAGAAAAGTTAGAACATGTAGTCTCTTCTTACAATGTACCACTATTGTTGCGCAGTGGTCTCATTGTAGAATGACACGCGTAATTTACTTTTTAAAGCGCCTACGGGCGTAGGAAGGGTAGTCCTAAGGTACTAATTATCACACCGAAAAAACAAATTTACATATTTAACTTGTCTGTTGTAGGTACAAGTCTGCATTCCTGTTGCTCACTGTAGTCGCCGCACCACAATACCGTAGCACGCCGCGAGAAGAGCCAAAGTAAATTAGTTCATTCCACTGATAAAGTGGAGTATCGTGTGGTAATTCGTTTATTGTATTTGAAGGGAACGACGTAACTTTCATAAAGGAGGTCACTTTCCGCTTTTGGGTGTAAATTTCTTTTTTTTTTTTGTGATTCGCAGTTTCCGTCACTTTCAGGCGCCTACAAACATGTAACGCAACGCACCTGGGAAATGCAAAAGGAGAACAATAGCACGATGTACAACAATATTCGCAGTCACCGCAAATTCACGTATTTATAAGGGAAGTGCGTAACCTTGAACGCTCAGAATCTCATGAAAATGTGCTTAGGATATACGTCGCTCATCCCTAGAACAGAGGAATCATCCGTTTGCATGTAAAACTGCGCGTCTTACCACGAGATACACTAGCATGATCACCTATTGAAGGTGTAACGGAGGAACTTAGGCAACGCAATGAAACAAAATATCGGTAAAATAGGACTAACATACATCGACGACAACAAAGTTTTGCCAAGCTCTTCATGTCTACTTCTTTAGAAAATTTTAGCTCTTCATGAGAAGAATTGTTGATATTGTGAGACTACGACACGAATAAGCACTTGTTAAGTTATACGCTCAACATTTCATCAGACTTCACTTTTTGCTATACAATCACCTTTCTACAGCGACGTACAAGCTTATGTTAAAACCTACTTGGTAAAAGGCAGCTTATGAGCATAAAATCAAATATATAATGTAATTATTATACCCCAGGTTTTCGCAAAAGTATTATTGACGTTCCAATATCATCGTCTGAAAATGTAAATAATGTGCCGTTGATACTGGAAAATGTTTGTTGGTCAGATAGCGTAATTAATTTAAGCATAGGAAAAATACGGGAATAATGCACGACATTGAAATACAAGGGGCGTTCAACAAGTAACGTAAGACATTTTTCTTCTGAAAGGAGGTTGGTTTTAGTCATCATTCCAATGCACCACATTATTCCCAACTCTTTTGGCTCAAAACCCAATTTTGCAACATAATCTCCTTCCAGTGCGACGGGCTTAAGCCACTTTACTGAGAGGGCGTGAATGTCTGCATGGTACCACTATCCTGGTCGCCGTTCGACCCAACGTCCTGCTGTATCAGTAACCTCACTACTATCCTTGTACTGCTTCCCGCGGAGTGCTCTCTTCACTGGCCCAAACGGATGAAGTCGGAAGGTGCGAGATTCGGGCTGTAGGGCGGTTGACGAAGAACAGTCCAATGAAGTCTGTGGCTCCTCTCGGGTGCGCAGACTTGTGCGAGGCCTTGCGTTATCATGGAGAAGTTCGATTGCATTTTTGTGGCGACGAACACAAACGTTTCCAACGTCGCAGGAATCACAGCCGCGTGCGGCCGGCCGTTAAGCGGGAGATCGGACAGGTTTGCGCGACCTTGTTGCGAAGATAATGTTGCGATGATAACAGACTCCTCGCCCAACGATTCCTCGTGCTTTTGTTCTCTGCCAGGTCTCCGAAGTCAATTTGCAGGCGCCTATGAATATCTGCGATGCTCTGGCTTTCGGCCAGAAGAAACTCAATGGCAGTGCTCTGCTTGGGATGCACCTCAGATACAGACGCCATTTTAAAGGCTACGTACAGCGCCGCCAGGTATCGGAACTTGGTGGAACTACAGAGGCTGCAGCGGGAATGTTCCACTATGTCCCACAATAAAGTCGCATTTTTTAAACGAAAATCGCTGAGAAATAAATGTGTTGCATTACGTATTGAACGCCATTCGTATGTATGTTTTTGGTGTTTATATTGATATTTTTTCTTCGGACTACCAAAACTCTTCTCTCTTAGACCATGAATACCATGAATAGTTGATTACGCAAGTACTTCTCTTGATAAGAAGCGCAGTGTTGCATGCAAATGGCTAATATCACGTTCTTTTGGGGTGAGCGATTTATATTCTAAGCATAATTTCAGGCAGTTGTGAGCGTTCGAAGTAACGAACTTCCCTTGTTACAGCATAAAACGTGTTAAAATATCGTTGCTGGGTATTCCTGTAAGGTTGTGTCCCCCTTGATGATCTGTAAGTTAATGATTTCACGATATAACATATGAGTCCCCCGATTGTTACAGCTGGAAGCAGCGTACGGCGCGAGGGTAGATACATTATCTGAACAGTCTCTTACAGGTGGATGTGGCATGAACGTGACAGTACGTCATGAGTTTCCAGCTTCGAAAGTGGGATGATACTACAAGACGTAGGGTTCTTAGCACATTTGCACAAGCAACCTGGTTAACGAAGTCAACATTGTTTAAGATGACTCCTCATTTTCTCAAAGACAGCGTTTCCACGCGCGAAAACAGCCTCCAATGATGCCCACAGGTGACTGAACAACTTATGTCAGAACACAGCATGAACAACGACAGACATGCGTTTATAGCACTTGTAGACTTAGAGAAACCACTCTTTCATATTTTGAAGGTAGCAGATATGAAGTACAGAGAAAGAAAGTTTATGTCCAACTTATACACAAACTGAAAGTAGTGGTTCAAAAGGGATTGAAGCAGGTCTGTAGCCTATCTCTGATGGATATACACAATGCGCAAGCAGTAAATGAACCCCAGGAGAGATTAGGAAAGGAAACTGGAGTGCAGGGAGAAGGAATAAAAACTTTTACATTTCCCTATTACATAGAAATTCTGGCAGACGCGGCAAAAGACTTGGGAGATCAGTTGAACGGAGTGGGTAGAAATTTCAAAACGATTATATCATGAATACCAAAAAAGTGAAACAAGGGCAATGGGGATGTATTATAATCAAATCAACTTATGTTGAGGAAATTGGATTAGCAATGAGGATTGTATGGGTAGAACCGATAGCTACTGAAGACGTACTGAATCAAATGGAAATAGATGAGCTTTATGGCACGACCAAAAAAAAGGGAGCTGTTGATAGCTCACATCATGTACTTATCAAGCATTCATAAATTTGGTAAGGGAGGGAAGTGAGGGGGATGCGTGATGAGAGGGGGGTAAAAACTGAAGAGACAGACCAACGCACGACTGCAGTAAACAGATACAAATGGATGTAGGTAGCAATAGTTATGCAGAAATGAAGTTTCTTGCACAGAATAAAGTAATGTGGAGATCTGCATCAAACCGGTTTTTGGACTGAAGAACATAGAGATGAAGGCTTCCGGAGTCTACCATCGACTCCTGTCAAAACGCCCTACCGTGACTTTTGGTCACCTTATGGAAATTATGTAGCCTGCCACGGTTTAATTCTGGCAAGGAGTGCCATTTGTACCATACTTAGGCTGAAGTTGTTATATACGCAAACTGAAAGGACGAACAAAAATTTATACCACGGGCGGGATTCGAACCCAGGACTCCAGCTCACTAGGCAGATGCGCTTAACCACTACGCTACCCTGGCACAATGGCTTTGTACAACTGCACAGGCTATCCTAGCACGCTTCTCTCGTCAACCCAAATTCCATTTCCGACTCAGCCCACTTGGTATTTACCCTAATCTCGAAAGTATTTCAGAGGCCCTCCAACTGTACTGCAGTAGCACTTCAGCTTCGATCGAAATGGCGGCTCCCGCTTGAATCTCACGTAAGGTTCCTTAAGGAAATGAAACTGGATGGTTCCAGACACCTTTCCAAATCTTAAACGTCTATGATGTATACATGCAGATGAAGTGACGTATGAAACTTTGTACCAATGCTCCTTCTCACTAGGCAGATGCATTAACCACACTACCATCCTGCCAGAGTGGCTTTGCATCGTGACACAGACTACCCTAGTACGTCTCCCTCCTCAGTCCAAATACCCATTCACGACTAAACCCAGTTGATATTCCCCCTAATCTCGAGCGGCATTGTAAACGCTCTCCAGCTGTAATGGAATGGCACGTCAGCATCGAACAAACTGGGGGAACCTGTTTGAAACATAGGCATAGATGCTTTAACCAAATCAAACTACATGGTTCCAGAGAAATTTTCAGGTCTGAAACAAGTATGATGTATATATGACGACTGAAGCGACGAATCAAGATCTGTACAAAGGCCGGGATTCGAACCTGGGTATCCTGCTCACTAGTCAGATGCGCTAAGCACTACGCCACACTGGCAAGTTAGCTTTGCACAACTATACAGGCTACCCTAGCATCCCTCCCTCGTCAATCAAAATTCCCATTCAAGCCTTACCCTATTTGGTATTCCTCCTAAATTCGAACAGCATTGTAGAGGCTCTCCAACTGTAATGGAATAGCACATCAGCACCGATCGTAATGGACGATCCTGCCTTACACCCAGCCCTCCTATGATCAAATGAAATTACATGATTCCAGTGACTTTACCAAGATTCAATCATCTATGGTGTATACAAGCAAACGGAATCGAGGAATGAAAACCTGTACCAAGGCTGGGATTCGAACCTGGGTCAGACAGTAGGAAGATTCGCTAGCTACTACAGCACCATTGGACAGTGGCTTTGCAGAACTGCACGTGGACTATCTTAGGACGCCTCCCTTCCAAGGGAGCTTTTTAAGACTCAAAAGTATATGAGATATATAAGCAGACGACACCAACAAATGGAAATCTGTACCAAGGCCGGGTTTCGAAACTGAGTCTCCTTCTCAGTAGGGAGATGCTCCAGCTACTACCCCACCCTGGCATAGTAGCTTTGCACAGCTGCACGGACTCTCTCCTCAGTCGAAATTCTAACTCACGACTCAGCTCACTTGGTATTCCCCTAATCTTGAACAGCATTACAGAGACCCTCCAACTGTGTTGGGATAGCACCTCAGCATCGAACGAAAGGGGGAATCCTGCTTGAAACCAAGTCACAGCTGTTTTAATTAAATGATACCATATGGTTCCAGAGACAGTTTCAAGTCTCAGACATGTGTGGGATATATATGCACACTGAATCAACGAATGAAGATTTGTACTAAGTCTGGGATTAGAATGTGTGTCTCCTGCTCTCTAGACAGATGTGCTAACCATGACACCTCCCTGGCACAGTGGCTAGGAGATCCTCTGCAATGCTACTAGTGTTTAGAGGGGATACAAAGTTGGTTGAGGCGTGACGGGAATTTGCATCGCGGAGTGGCGTGTGATAGAGTAGTCCGTGCAACTGTGCAGAGTCTCTCAACCAGGGTGGCTAGTGATTAATACACTAATGGCCATTAAAATTACTACACCACGAAGATGACGTGCTACAGACGCGAAATTTAATCGACAGGAAGAAGATGCTGTGATATGCAAATGATTAGCTTTTCAGAGCATTCACACAAGGTTGGCGCCGGTGGCGACACCTACAACGTGCTGACATGAGGAAAGTTTCTAACGGATTTCTCATACACAAACAGCAGTTGACCGGCGTTGCCTGGTGAAACGTTGTTGTGATGCCTCGTGTAAGGAGGAGAAATGCATACCATCACGTTTCCGACTTTGATAAGGGTCGGATTGTAGCCTATCGCGATTGCGGTTTATCTTATCGCGACATTGCTGCTCGCGTTGGTCTAGATCCAATGACTGTTAGCACAATATGCAATCAGTCGGTTCAGGAGGGTAGTACGGAACGCCGTGCTGGATCCAAACGGCCTCGTATCACTAGCAGTCGTGATGACAGGCATCTTATCCGCATGGCTGTAACGGATCGTGCAGCCACGTCTCGATCCCTGAGTCAACAGATGGGGACGTTTGCAAGACAACAACCATCTGCACGAACAGTTCTACGACGTTAGCAGCAGCATGGACTATCAGCTCGGAGACCACGGCTGCGGTTACCCTTGACGCTGCATCGCAGACAGGAGCGCCTGCGATGGTGTACTCAACGACGATCATAGGAGCACGAATGGCAAAGCGTCATTTTTCCGTTGAATCCAGTTTCTGTTTACGGCATTATGATGGTCGCATCCGTGTTTGGCGACATCGCGGTGAACGCACATTGGAAGCGTGTATTCGTCATCGCCATACTGGCGTATCACCCGGTGTGATGGTATGGGGTGCCGTTGGTTACACGTCTCGGTCATCTCTTGTTCTCACTGAAGGCACTTTGAACAGTGGACGTTAGATTTAAGATGTGTTACGACCCGTGGCTCTACCCTTCATTCGATCCCTGCGAATACCCAATATTTCAGCAGTATAATGCACGACCGCATGTTGCAGGTTCTGTGCGGGCCTTTCTGGATACAGAAAATGTTCGACTGCTGTCGTGGCCAGCACATTCTCCAGATCTCTCACCAATTGAAAACGTCTGGACAACGGTAGCCGAGCAAGTGGCTCGTCACAATACGCCAGTCACTACTCTTGATGAACTGTGGTATCGTGTTGAAGCTGCATGGGCAGCTGTACCTGTAGACGCTATCCACTTTGACTCAGTGCCGAGGCATATCAAGGCCGTTATTACAGCCAGAGGTGGTTGTTCCGGGTACTGATTTCTCAGGATCTATGCACCCAAACTGCGTGAAAATGTAATCACATGTGAGATCTAGTATTTGTCCAATGAATACCCGTTTATCATCTGCATTTCTTCTTGGTGTAGCAATTTTAATGGCCAGTAGTGTATATCTGCCCAGTGAGCAGGAGACCCGGGTTTGAAACAGAGCCCTGATACAAAATTTCATTAGTCGCTATACTTGCATGTATACATCATAGATGTTTGAGACTTGGAAAGGTCTTTGGAATGATATAGTTTCAGCTGGTCCTCTGCTGAAGGTTGAACGTTTCACTTTCGACTGTAAAGGAACTTGGCAGACCAGTCATTATTCGCCCTAACACCAGCAAGATCAGACAGCCCGGCTGAGCACCGCAGCCGCTCACCATGCCCGAGATGGCGGGCGCGCTGCCGACGAGGCGGTTGTGCGAGGAGACGAGCAGCAGGCCCTCGACGGCGGCGGCCAGCTGCGTGGGCGGGCAGGGGGCCGACGCGTTGCGCCACCAGCGGCTGTCGGGCCCGCCCTGCAGGATCCACGCGTAGTCGCCGCCGAACATGCCCAGCTGGTAGGCCTGCAACACCGCACCACTCACGTCAAGCCTGTCAGCGGTCTAAAAGCTGATACACCACTTAATGTTGAAGAAACAGAGGAAGTAATAAAAACTCTAAATAAATTGTACTGGTACTGCAACAACAGCCGTTATTTTGCCAGTGTTTTATTAGACAACCAGTTTCTATGTTCCAGTCGCATCGTATTAGACCTGTCACATGAATGACACGAAGTACCACACTCGTCCATGTGTAAGACAAGCGACCAATATTCGAAGCTATTTGCAACACAAAACACGACGTTAGCCATTTATGAGGATGAAACCGCCGTCCTTGCGGAAGACTGGAAACCGTCGAACAATCATTTTCTGAGCATTGCTGGTGAATTAAATAAAAATTTAGCTTCTACAGGAAAACATATAACTTTCTTAGCAAATGCCTTTGCGAGATTGATGTCTGAAATACTCGTCTGTGATACAGACAAGAGAGAGATTGAGTCAATAATTAAATCACTGAAGACTAACGACTCTCGTGGCTATGATGGAGTGTCTAGCAGAATATTAAAGTACTGTGTTGCACATGTTAGCCCTGTATTTAGCCATATTTGTAAATTTTCCTTTAGGAATGGTCAGTTTCCTGAGCGATTACTCAGTAGTAAAGCCGCTTTATAAAAAGGGAGAAAGGGATAATGTAGATAATTTTAGACCTATTTCTATGTCATCAGTGTTTGCAAAAGTTATTCAAAAGACTATGTAAGTAAGGATAATTGATCATTTTACATCACACGATTTGCTATCAAATGTACAGTTCGGCTTTAGAAGTCGTTTAACAACTGAAAATGCTATATTCTCTTTTCTCTCTGAAGTACTGGATGGATTAAACAAAAGGTTTTGAACACTTCGCATATTTTTTGATTTAGCTAAGGCATTTGATTGTGTTGATCACAAAATATTGCTCCAGAAGTTTGACCATTACGGAATACGGGGAGTAGCTCACAGTTGGTTCACCTCTTACTTTAGCAACAGGCAGCAAAAGGTCATTATTCACAATGGTGATAACGGCTGTGATGTGGGGTCTGAGTGGGGTACTGTCAAGTGGGGGGTGCCCCAGGGATCAGTGTTGGGACCACTCCTGTTCCTTATTTATATAAATGATATGCCCTCTAGTATTACGGGCAACTCTAAAATATTTCTGTTTGCTGATGACACTAGCTTGGTAGTAAAGGATGTTGTGTGCAGTTGGCTCAGTTTCGTATAGTGCAGTACATGACATCAGTTCATGGCTTGTAGAAAATAAAGTAACGCTAAATCACAGTAAGACTCAGTTTTTACAGTTTCTAACACACAATTCAACAAAACTTGACGTTTTAATTTCACAGAATGGGCATATGATTAGTGAAACTAAACAGTTCAAATTTCTGAGTGTTCAGATAGATAGTAAGCTGTCGTGTAAAGCCCACGTTCAGGATCTTGTTCAAAGACTTAATACTGCCATTTTTACTATTCGAACGGTACCAGAAGTGAGTGATCATTCGACACGAAAATTAGTCTGCTTTGCTTATTTTCATTCGGTATTGCCGTATGGTATTGTATTTTGGGGTAACTCTTCTCATTCTAAAGGGATATTTTATACTCAGAAACTGACGGTTCGGTCAGTAAGTGGTGCTAGTTCACGAACCTCTTGTCGACCTCTGTTCACAAGTCTGGGTATTTTGACATTGGCCTCTCAATACGTATATTCCTTATTGTCGTTTCTTGTTACCAATATTAGTTTATTCATAAGAATAAGCAGCTTTCACTCGATTAATACTCGGCGGAAATCAAACCTGCATTTAGATCGGACTTCCTTAACTCTTGTGCAAAAAGGTGTGCAATATACTGCTGCATCCATTTTCAATAAGCTGCCACTCGAATTCAAAAATCTTAGCAGTAATTCACTCGCTTTCAAATCGAGATTCCTCATGGGTCACCTCTTCTATTCTGTCGAGGAGTTCCTTGAAAAATTAAGCTGATTTTTATTGTACTGCTGATAGCGTTTACTTAAACTTATGGACTGACTTTTTTAAGGTTCATGAACATTTATGTTTATCTGTTATTACGTTTATGTTGTAACTTCATGTACTGACACGTTCCATGACCTTGGATATTTGCTCGTCAATTTGGTCCTACGGAACTTGACGAGTAAATAAAAAATAAATTCACGAATACAAACAGCACTCAGAACTGCCGAGCCTTGGTTGAGACGATGGCGTATTAAAGTAAACGTCGACAAGTACGAAGCAGTTCCGTTAACACGCAGACCGAAGCCACTGCGCAAACATCAATACTGTCGACAGGTAACACTGCATGCGCGCCCAATACGTTTGCGAGAGAAAGTCAGGTATCTCGGTCTCTGGCTGGACCGGAAACTTACATAAGGGGACCACAATGAATACGTTGCCAACAGAGCGCACGCGAGGCTCAAACAGCTCTACCCAATGCTCAACAGGGAAAGCACACTGAATAGGAGTGTGTCGAGGTCCATACAAGTGACACTGATTAGACCTCTGATGACGTATGCAGCTCCCGTATGGGGATACGCAGCTCCTGCACGCCTGCGCCGCCTGCAGATCATACAGAACAAAGTGTTACGCATCATTAGCAACGCTCTGCGCTACACACGCACTGTGGATCTTCACAATGAATTCAAAAAAGACGCCACACGACTATACAGGAACTCTAGACACTCGAACAGTCCGTTCATCCTTACTCTGGGAAACTATGATCACAACCAAAGGTAGAAATAAATGAAAACTAATGGAAGCCATCAGCTGCCAACAGGTGTTATTGATATACCTCAATGGGGACAGCTTACAATGTGCGCTCCGACCGCGATTCGAACCTGGGATCTTTTGCTTACATGGCAGATGCTCTATCCTTCTGGGCCACATAGGGCGCAGAGGACAGCGCGACTGCAGGGACTTATCCCTTGCACGCTTCCCGTGAGACCCACATTCCCAGCCGTTCACAACCTACATTCGTAATATTCCTAAAGGATATTTGCCCATTTCTGCCCGAACTCTTGCGGGAATCGTCACCTTAGTTGGCGCGAGTAATGAGTGAATGGGCAAATATCCTTTAGGGATATTACGAATGTAGGTTGTGGACAGTTGGGGATGTGGGTCTCACGGGAAGCGTGCAAGAGTTAAGTCCCTGCAGTCGCGATATCCTCTGTGCCCTCGGTGGCTCAGATGGATAGAGCGTCTGCCATGTTCGAGTCCCGGTCGGGGCACACATTTTCAGCTGCCCCCATTGAGGTATATCATCAACACCTGTTGGTAGCTGAGGGTTTAGATTAATTATCATTTCTTTCTACAGAAGTTGCATGGTAATCATTGGTATCTGTTCTTTCAGAACAGTTACTACCTTCATACAACCATAGGTGAAAGCATAAACGGCCAAAGACTATACTATCTACGGCATAACTACCTATGGCAAGCTAACATACACCCGCAAGCGGCGATGTCGGCAAGCTTCTGCATAACAGCAACGTTGACTCGATATGCCAGCTGCTATTAAGGCCGACCAACAGGCTAAAGCAGGGAAACCGACGAGCTCGCATACTGACGCACAAACCAACCGCGAAAATTACGCTAAGCTGTGAATCTAGTATACGACCTTTGGGAAACAAAACGATGATGAACCTGTTGCAGGTATGCTGACGCTGACCGAGAAATCAACACCGGCACCCAGGAGCAGTCGCCGAGTAACAGCACCGCACAACGTCAAAGGTATCGACCAGCATGATATCCACTACTAAGAAAGCCTCCTTGCACGTCCTGTCGCAGGTAGCAAGAAAACCGCTACTGCTCTTTCAACCCGAGCCAACTATCGCAGCGGTTTTTTTTTTTCTTTCGGCTCTTGCTTTGGCACTATTTTTTCCTGTGCTCTTCAAACCGCTACCCGTTCGTTCAATTTTAAACCCGATCTATCTCCAGATGAGCATGTATTAATGGTTAACCTTAACGAGACGCACGCAAACATCGCAGTACCCCTATCCTGCCAGGCCTCACTGTAGTGAAAATTACCCCTATGCAGATATGGTAGTAGACCTTTTTGTGTTGCCTATCAAGCCGATGTGGGCGTGGAGGGGCTCCACCTGTTATAATAATCGTATATGGTTGCGTAGATCCCCGAGGTTCATGAACATGCGTGTTCTTCGTACATGTGAAGCAACTGTCCATCGCACGTGTGAAGAGCACACATCCTCATGAAGTTCAATACGTTGTCAACAGAGCGCACGTGAGGCTCAAATACCTCTACCCAATGAAACCCTTGTCTTAGACATGCACGAGTGATACCTGGTGTCAGTCATGTGACAGCCGGCCGGGGTGGCCGAGCGGTTCTAGGCGCTACAGTCTGGAACCGCGTGACTGCTACGGTCGCAGGTTCGAATCCTGCCACGGGCATGGCTGTGCGTGATGTCCTTAGGTTAGTTAGGTTTAAGTAGTTCTAAGTTGTAGGGGACTGATGACCTCAGCAGTTAAGTCCCATAGTGCTCAGAGCCATTCCTGTGACAGGCCTGAAGATGACGTTATTGGAACGTCGAAACTCGTCGTGTAATAAAAGAATATCAAAATAACGGCTGCTAGTACAGTACTATTCAGTGAACAGCCACTGTCCCACGCTGAGGACCAAAACATGAAGCATCATTTTTTAAATAAGTTGCCAAGTTCAAGTACGACTCTTGCACTGAGATTTCAGTACAAATTTAATTCTGTGTATTGACAGTTCATCCATCCTTTGCTATGGGAATGTAGCATGGATCTCTGCTCCACCCCAGTTCTGTAAGTCCCTCCAGATCCTCGGACCTAACGCATTCTTCCTCGCTTACCGCATCCGTTTACCTTTCCCCACAATATTCATTCAGCAACACGTCAAATTCCCGTCCCCTCTCACCCACACTGATTATCTTCTAACAACCTGCACCATCCGGAAACTCGACACCACTAATCTTAGTTTCTCCTCTACTTTCCAAGTCTGGAATGCCGCCACACCTTTATCAACACATCTTACCGACTGAATACTTACACACACTTCACGTACTCTCCCAACGAGACTTCAACTATCTCCCCCTCCCAGAACAGGAACTCCACCCCAATATTGACCCTACCCTACCAGCTTTACGTCTATCTCAGCTATTCCACCTTATCAAGGCTCCCTCTCCCTCCACTCCCCATATTTTCTTAACCCCTTTTTTCAATGTCTGCCTTTCTTTTCCAAGCCTCACCACTACCCCCCTCAATTCCACCCCATCTTCTGTCGCAACACTCACTCCTACGCCATCGATACTGTGTATCAGTCCTCCATCCTTACACCACAATCCTACCGTCCTTATCGACGAACCTCTGCCCTTCAACAATAGATTCCCAAACGGTTTTAGTGCCAGGAAAGTGCTCCTTTTAACCCGGCATCATGTTTTAAATGCTTTTAAGTGTGGTCTCATTGTGTATCATTTTAAATTTTATTATTACTGTTTTTAACTACAAGTGCAAGAAGTCATACCTTTTTAACTTCCCCATTACCTTTCAAAAGTTTTATGTTCATTGCAAATATCCCGCTTTTCTCTTTCATCTTTTTCCTCTCATTGTAAATGAATTGACAGTAAAAGGGAAAACTCATCACAGAAATAGAGAATCTCGACAGTTTTTGCTTGTTTTCGATATCTATACTGACAAGAAACCGATCCTGGGATTCTAAGACTGTATCAAAATCTGTGCAATGTTCCTGAGACTATCCTGGGTTACAATAAGAAGCGAACGGGGACTCATGTTTACACATGTAGAGAGACAAGAGTAAATAAAATTTATAAAGAGTAAATAAAATTTATTAAAACATTATTACAGTTTACATTTAACATCCACATTGCCGTAATATTTTTCTATTACGCTTTGGCCGATAGTGAATGGAATGTAAGTTGTAATGGTGAAAAGATATTTTTACGTGATATAATTACAGTGCAAATATTTTAGGAATTTTTCCTTTACTTTTACTGTGAAACCTAGATTCTTACCAAACATAATGACAGTAGGTCAACGGGAAGTACCCTATAGGTTTTGCTGAGTGGGTTTGCAAGTATCAAAATCTGACACCAACAGCCATATATTTTGGTTGCACTGACTATGAAGCTTCAATTTTTTGCACCATCAGGGGGCTAATTTCAAGGCGATACGTCTACTTGCTCGTGAGAATAAGAGGTTTTGACAGACTGACAAACACAAAGTCGAATAACAAATGACAAGAAAATTCTATTTTCGGGTGATATAATATCAAATTGGCAAAATTAGGATTTTTGTCTTTATTTGTATTGTGAAACTTCACTTCTCGCAAAATTTCGTGATTCTAGGTCAACGAAAAGTGCCCTATGTGTTTTGATAAGTGAGTTTGCGAGTATTAAAATAAGTTACATATATGGCCGTAACTTTTCATTACATCGACGTAGAAGCTTAAATATTTTACACCGTCAAGTGACCATACACTTCAGAATATGACGTAAATTTCCATTTGATACGTGTGTCCATTCCTGAGAGAAACTGTTTTTAACGGCCAGACAGACAGAAAGACCGACAACAAAGTAATACTGTAAGGATTCCGCTTTTACTGATTAAGTAATGTAACCTTAGACATAACGAAATCTACCGGGGAAGACGCCATAGCAGCTGAACTTGTAAAACAGTCTGCAGCAAAAATTATTGAGAATGTACAAATAATCTTTGAATAAAATTTGAAAATGGGAAAGATGCAAGTCGAATGAAAAATGGTTATGAATGGTAACAAGCAAGGTGTTTACAGTTACAAATGTGTATCCCTTTTACCAGTTGCTTACAAGATATTCTCAGCAATAATAGCAGAGTACGATCTACGCTTTATTGTTAACTAAGTGAGTATCAAGAAGGGTTTAGAAGAAAAAGATCCTACTCAAACAGATTTTCAATCAGAAAACCCTAATTCGTCACAAATTAATAAACTCTAAAGGCACTGTGACATTTATTGGTTTTAACAAAGCTTCTGACTCCGTCCATAAACGAAACCCTAGAAAAGGTACTCCATGAATTTGGAATTATTACTAAGTTGTTAAAACGAATCCGAGGAACTCCGACAGGCGCAATCTTAAACGCCAAGTCTACAGGTCACAGACAAGGTAATTTTCTTCTTTTTACCTGTGTAATGGAAAAATTGTAAAAATTCTGAACGAAAAACTGAAAGACGTCAAATTCGCCAGTCGTGCTAGGAAGAACGAACAAAGGTGTCGCAATAAATTGCCAGGCATTTAGGGATGATATTGCCACACTTTCGGAACGCATGACAGATTCAGTTGTACAAGTCAATCATCTGGAACAAACAACCAACGTGACAGGCTTAAAAATCGCTGCAATCCCACCTACCACCATTTCAATTTCATTACAATATTAATTTCGTCAGAAATGTGTCACTCGGTTGTCAGATAAACTTGTTTTTCACCTTCTCTTTCCTAGTGGTTCCAATGCGTAATTCCTCGTTGCACGCTAAACAGTCACCAGTTCTTGAATATTTTTCCCATCGTAGATCCAAGTCTCACATCCATCAGCAAAAGCTATTCACAAATCACAAATTTTCCGATTCAGACACATTAGAAAATTCTTTTTGCAAGCATTCGGTAAGATATCAAAAGAACACCAGGCACTAATAGGCTTTGATTAGTTATTTGCCTGTCATTTCTGTTGTTGACTTTTACTGGTCTAAATAGAAGAACTTAGCAACGGCATCTTGGACATCATTATTAATTTGTGCTATGTTGCTTTGCATGTCTCCATTTCTCATTATTTCTGGGTCACTGTAAGTGTTTTTTTCTTTTTTAATTTACTCTCAAAGTGCTTTGTTCAGTTATTCTGTTAGCGACCGAAGATTCTCAGCACCATAGAAAACAGTATTACGTCGTTAGTAAAACGAAGGTTCTGTGTTCGTTCCTTTAACCTCTGTTTCTCCTCGTTCCTCCCAATTAAACTTCCTGTAGGGCAGCACATTTAGTGATATGGAAACTAGCTGCCTGACTCTTTCAGTTCCGAATTTTAAACTATCCTGGGTGATGTTTATGAATTGGGTACCTTTATGTAAATCTCTTGCATTACATTACCATATGTTGGTTCGATGTCTTGTGTGTAAAGTGTAGTCGGCTGTGCTGCAACCTCTTCCGAAGCGAGAATTTCGCTTTGCTTCGGGCAAACTGATGCCACTTTCTACGCGGTTGATGGTTATTTTAGTGAAAAACGTCTGCATTATAAAGATCAAGCTGGTAAATCTACATCTACATCTACAGGATTACTCTGCAATTCACATCGAACCACAATCATACTACCTCTCTACCATTCCACTCCCGAACAGCGCGCGGGAAAAACGAACACATAAACCTTTCTGTTCGAGCTCTGATTTCTGTTATTTTATTTTGATGATCATTCCTACCTATGTAGGTTGGGCTCAACAAAATATTTTCGCATTCGGAAGAGAAAGTTGGTGACTGAAATTTCGTAAATAGATCTCGGCGCGGCGAAAAACGTCTTTGCTTTAATGGCTTCCATCCCAACTCGCGTATCATATCTGCCACACTCTCTTCCCTATCACGTGATAATACAAAACGAGCTGCCCTTTTTTGTACCCTTTCGATGTCCTCCGTCAATCCCACCTGGTAAGGATCCCACACCGCGCAGCAATATTCTAACAGAGGACGAACGAGTGTAGTGTAAGCTGTCTCTTTAGTGGACTTGTTGCACCTTCTAAGTGTCCTGCGGATGAAACGCAACAGTTGGCTCGCTTTCCCCACAATATTATCTTTGTGGTCTTTCCAGCTGAAGTTGTTCGTAGTTTTAACACCCAGGTACTTAGTTGAATTGACAGCCTTGAGAATTGTACTATTTATCGAGTCATCGAATTCCAACGGATTTCTTTTTGAACTCATGTGGATCACCTCACACTTTTCGGTGTTAAGCGTCAACTGCCACCTGCCACACCATACAGCAATCTTTTCTAAATCGCTTTGCAACTGATTCTGGTCTTCGGATGACCTTACTAGACGGTAAATTACAGCATCATCTGCGAACAACCTAAGAGAACTGCTCAGATTGTCATTCAGGTCATTAATATAGATCAGGAACCGCAGAGGTCCCAGGACGCTTCCCAGGGGAACACCTGATATCATATTCACTCGATGATTTGCTGTCCATTACTACGAACTGCGACCTTCCTGACAGGAAATCACGAATCCAGTAGCACAACTGAGACGATACCCCATAGGCCCGCAGCTTCATTAGAAGTCGCTTGTGAGGAACGGTGTCTAAAGCTTTCCGGAAATCTAGAAATACGGAATCAACTTGAGATTCCCTTTCGATAGCGGCCATTATTTCGTGCGAATAAAGAGCTAGCTGCGTTGCACAAGAACGATGTTTTCTGAAACCATGCTGATTACGTATCAATAGATCGTTCCCTTCGAGGTGATTCATAATGTCTGAATACAGTATATGCTCCAGTAAGTTATTTAAATATCGTCTGATTCCTTTCTTTTGAAGCTTAATTTCAGTTTTGGGGAATTATCACCCTCGGCCGACATTTTACATACAAAGTTGCTGTTTCTCTTCGAATCCCTCCAGTTTTAACCACTTTCACTGAAAGACACACATCGGGTCGACGCGCCATAATTTCGTTGAGTGTGCTTTACTTGCTAACCTAGTAGGTTGAAAATTACACTACTGGCCATTAAAATTGCTACACCACGAAGATGACATGCTACAGACGCGAAATTTAACGGACAGGAAGAAGATGCTGTGATAAGCAAATGATTATCTTTTTAGAGCATTCACACAAGGATGGCGCCGGTGGCGACACCTACAACGTGCTGACATGAGGAAAGCTTCCAACCGATTTCTCATACACAAAGAACAGTTGACCGGCGTTGCCTGGTGAAACGTTGTTGTGATGCCCCATGTAAGGAGGAGAAATGCGTACCATCACGTTTCCGACTTTGACAAAGGTCGGATTTTAGCCTACCGCGATTGCGGTTTATCGTATCGCGACATTGCTGCTCGCGTTGGTCGAGATCCAATGACTGTTAGCACAATATGGAATCGGTGGGTTCAGGGGGGTAATACGGAACGCCGTGCTGGATCCCAACGGCCTCCTATCACTAGCAGTCGAGATGACAGGCATCTTATCCGCATGGCTGTAACGGATCGTGTAGCCACGTCTCGATCCCTGAGTCAACAGCTGGGGACGTTTTCAAGACAACAACCATCTGCACGAGCAGTTCGACGACGTTTGCAGTCTTGTTGCAACCCTTGTTCACAGTACGAGCAGCCCTTAGTGGCTTGCCGTCTCACAACTATTCATGACGTCGCCTTTACGGCTTAGATCTTTTTTAATATGTGACTTGTAAGTGCTGCATCTTTTCCAGTCAGTACAAACTTTAATTTTATTAATGTACTGCATACCTAATGTTTTAGTACAGTTAGTCTAATTCTGAAGACGACGCTCATAGTAGCGTCGAAACCCGGTCAATTTTGACTTAATATTTGTGACCGAGGGCTTATTTGTTCCAATATAATATAATACACCAGTTCAACAGCTTTCCAACTTAAATTTTGTAGGATGTGATGTGAGCTATGACATGGACAAGGACACAGAAAATAACATTAACAAATATCGGTGAATACGTGGAATGATAAACATTACAGAACAAAATATGGAAGGAACAAAATTGAAATTTTATAAAACCATGACTATACCTGCATTATTATTGGGAATTAAGTAATGAATTCCTAAAAATCACGGTAAAGCAAACAACAAGCAGCAGAAATGAAATATCTTAGGAAAGTGAGAGATGTTACCAGGGAATACTGTATAAGAAATGAAGATGTTAGGAATGAACTAGATATTTATAATATTAATGAAAAGATCGAAGGCAAGAGGAAGAAGAGACGCTGGAAGCCTCAGAATGGGGTGGCAGTGACAAGTGAAGACGGAACAGTCACGAGCGGCTAAGCCTTGAAGTGCAGAAGAAGAAGAAGAAGAAGGAGGAGGAGGAGAAGGAGGAGGAGGAGAAGGAGAGAATGAGAAGGAAAATTTAATTTGATCTCCTGTTTCACACAAATGCTCTTCTGTATATGGTATTCAATGTATTTCAGATCCTCCTCCAAATCCACTTCTCCCTGAATAATCCACTAATCTCTCTTTAGATTTTGAAAGTCTCTAATTTATTGTCTCCAAATATCAGTCAAGAGGTGCAGCTGGGTTCCTATGGTCCATACATATTGTTTTCTTCTCAGTCGAAACTCGCGAAGTAAAGCGAGAACACAGGTCTAGCGGGTCTGAAGCGAATACCGAAGATCCGCCAGTCTACTCGCACGTTCGCTTTTCTGCCATGGTGTAGGGGTTCGTCTAAGCATGTAAACAGCAAGTGCTAAGACTCGGTCGAGCCATTGTCACAACATTGTCAGCCTACGCCTGTTTTTAGATCTCTCAGGTAGGAATCAACACGACCCGACCGCATGTTGATCAGGTTCCAGTGGAGACCTCATATCATTTTGTTTCATTTAGCAGTCGGCAAGAATTACGTCATCCGTTATACACGTACTTCAGACGGTAGCAAACTAATAACGCCGTTAGCAGTGTGGATTTTTGGGAATAATTGGTCCTAGTCAAATTTCTTACGTCACTGATCCTAACAGCTGTGTGGTGTGAACATATGGAGTAGGAATTGGGGTATGACCTGGTTGATTCCCTTAATCTTCATTAAGTTGTAATTAAGGGCTTCCTCATGCTCCAGTTCTTAAACGTAGCCAGCTTTTGTATGTGTATAAAACATCATTACAAGTTAGTAATCTGATATGCAGGCCAGTTTCCGCTAAAAAGTAGATTCATCAACAGATTATAATTCAGACCCAATCGTAATGCAACTGAGAGAAGGCAAACATCAGTTTACAGCTTGCTTTTTGTAAATTTTTCACCAAAATAACGTACAGAAGAATATAAATAAACTGGTTAAATAGTTACGAATTATAGAAAGACATGGTGTTTTTAGCACAGCTACAGCCAACGAACTGAACTTCAAAAAATGTTCAAATGTGTGTGAAATCTTATGGGACTTAACTGCGAAGGTCATCAGCCCCTAAGCTTACACACTACTTAACCTAAATTATCCTAAGGACAAACACACACACCCATGCCCGAGGGAGGACTCGAACTTCCGCCGGGACCAGCCGCACAGTCCGTGACTGCAGCGCCGTAAACCGCTCGGCTAATCCAGCGCGGCGAACTGAACTTCAGGAGGGTATTTCATGAGATAGTCCCACCATAGTCTTTCTTATGGGGGCTTGGGGCGCGGGTGTACTTTGGCAAACGTAACTGAATTTTTTCTCTCAAAACTTTTCTTTCAAATCACTGAAGGAGAAACTGCCGCTTTCATTTGTCAATACTGCTGCCATCAGCAGATGGGATCTTGTTTGTGTTATTCACGCCTATTGATGACACTATAATTAACAAACAGAGACCGAGTGAGGTGGTGCAGTAGCTAGCACGCTGGATTCGCATTCGGGAGGACGACGGTTCAAATCCGCTTCCCGCCATCCAGATCTAGGTTTTCTGTGATTTCCCTAAATCGCATCAAGAAAATGCCGAGATGGTTCCTTTGAAATGGCATGGTCGGCTTCATTCCCATATCCGATGGGACCGATGACCTCGCTGTTTCATTCCTTCCCCCAAATCAACCAACCAACCATCAAAGAGAGTCAATTTTTTTACGATTCTTTCGATAGGTAAGATAAGAAAGAAAAGAAAAGCATGTTTCATACCTCACAAAAAATCTTCGGAGCCACCTGCTGCGAGAAACTGCCGATGATGATCCTGGTGTCAAGATCCTGTAACAAAAAATACAATGTATCCTCAACAATGACCTCAAGTCGCAGAAGATCGATAAATCAATGTTGTTAATTTAATGATAAGTTTGTACTTTTCAGATCTTCGAACATACTAACGTGATATATCTAAGTGAACGAATTTATCTGAAGATATGCACTAAGATGGAAGTACTATGTTGGACAGAGTAAAAGTTTATGAACATCGCCAATGAAACCTCTCTCGGCACACGCTATACATGCTAGATGAATATCTGAATATAGAACAAAGCGACATAACCTACAAGCGAATGAACGAAAATACCGCAACAATTTACTCGTACTTTTCTGCGCTCATAAAAGGGTGTACGAAAGGTCTAAATTTATCGCAGGGGTGAACGCAAGTTGGAGGTCGCACTTGTGCTACTCAAGATGAGCAGCCTGTGCGCTGCCAGCAAGTTTCTCCCGCTCCTTTCTCTCTCTCTCTCTCTCTCTCTCTTCCTCCTCCTTCTCCTCCATCTCGTCTTCCTCCTCCTCCTCACCATTATCATTGCCATGACCAAAACAAACACGATACAAGTCTACGCACACACGCTATCCGAGACGGTCATATTTCTTCCACCCCTCAAGTGGCGTCGGTAGGAAGTTTTGCGTCAGATTGTAACTACCGTGCTTCACATAAAAAATCGAAGATAATGATAAGTTTTCTGAAATTTATTCCAACGCCAGCAGATTGCAGAATGTGAGGAAACAGAGGTCAACATTTGTTCTGCCGACAGTAGGACACCGAGATGGGGGGGGGGGGGGGGGGCGGTAGAGGGCATTTCGACGGAGCTCATTGATTCGTGGAAGCGGCGAGGAGGACAATTCAAATTTTAAAAGGACAAAATTACAGGAATTTTAAAAGGAACCTAGAAGAACAATGCCGATGAGCAATACAGAAACATATGGTTAAATTACGACAAATACACGTATGTAAAACCATTCCCAACGATTCACAACTAAAACTGCAGATAGGAAGGCTGGGGTTGAATCAGAGGCGAGCTGGAAACCATGAGTGAACGACGTATTGCCTCTCGTATGCGTGAAATGGAATAAATTTGATTTAGTTAATAAAGTAAACAGTCAATCAACTGTCGGAAGTCTATTAATTTAAACATGGCCTAAATTTAGATACTATTAGAAGTATCTTCCTCAGAAGTGCATGATCTTACCTAAGATATTGTAAGAAAACCACTAATTTCAACAACCAATTATAATTTAAAATAATTAAAACTGACAATTGCAAACTGAAACTATTGATCACTTCTTCACATTAATTAAGACATGTTACATGAATCATGAACTAACAAGCTCATGCCACATGCAGTACTTATAATTAAAATGTCCATTAGAACTGAAAAAAGGAACAAAGGCAAATGAACTAGTCGCGCAGCGTCTAGCTATAGTTCTTACGTAAAGTACCGTAGAGAGCTCCATATGTTGTGAGCTGATGCCGTAATGAAAAGCTCAGTTACGTAATACTCATGTTTTTCTGCTTTGACATGCCATTGTAAGAAATAATAATCGATGTTGCTACCACTATAAAACAGTATGACGGTAAAGAAATAATTGTAATTTACCTGTGCTACTTCATTACTGTTAAGGTCTTTTATACTGGTAGCAACACCAGTAGTAACTATTTATGAGAACGGAAAGTGGGTGCAGAAGAAGAGAAATATTACATAAATGACCTGTTTCTTATGGCATCAGCTCGCAATGTTTGATGTGCTCTGCAGTAGATTACATAAGCCTTTGTTGGAGTTACGCTTCCAGGTCGATATTTGTCTTTGTTTAACAGCCATACACATGTCCTTCATAGAGTTTTAATGGACATTTTAATTATAATTACTACATGTGACGTGAACTGGTTAGCGCGTGTTTCACGTAACATGTTTTAATTAATCTAAACTAGTAAGTAATGTCTCCTGTTTGCAACTGGGAATTTTAATAGCCGTATTGTGGCGAAACAAGCGCTGTATCCTTTGAGAGATACAGAGACGGGCAAGTGTGCAAGTGTAACACCGTAGATTAGACACTACATACCTTTTGTTGATACGTTTTGCTTTCTGTTTTGTTCAACATTCCATCGTTGAGCTACTTTAAATGTTGTTTGATTGAATCGATAACACAAAATTGTATATTCCTTTCTTTGTAAAAACTGTGATGTCATGGTTTGATTCTATGCAATGTAGTGTATCTATCATTTCAATTCTTTGTGTCATTTGGAGGGAACAAAACTTGCTGCATATAATTGTAGTTTCTGTGTGAATAATATTTTTGTAGAAATGTCAATATGTGTAAATGTCCTGTTTTATTTAATATGTTTGGTTTCTGTTATGTAAACTGCTGACCTTCACTTACGGTTTTTAATTAATTAATTTAATTATTTTGTATGTAAAAGGTGGTGTGGGTCCCCTCGGGAACGGAACTTTGTAGCGCACGCAAAATGTGGTTGGCATGTATGGAAAGGTGGAAGAAAGATTCAGTCGGGGACGAGCTGCCAAACTATCAACAGCTCATGTAAAATGAAACTGTGTGCGGGACCGAGATGGTAATGCACTTGCCCGCGAAAGGCAAAGGTCCCGAGTTCGAGTCTCGATCCGGCACATAGTTTTAATCCGCCAGGAAGTTTCATATCAGCGCACACTCCGCTGCAGAGTGAAAATCTCATTCTGGAAACATCCCCCAGGCTGCAACTTAGCCATGTTTCCGCAGTATCCTTTCTTTCAGGAGTGCTAGTTCTGCAAGGTTCGCAGAAGAGCTTCTGTTTGGAAGGTAGGAGACGAGGTACTGGCAGAAGTAAAGCTGTGAGGACGGGGCGTGAGTCGTGCTTGGGCAGCTCAGTTGGTAGAGCACTTGCCCGCGAGACGCAATGGTCCCGAGTTCGAGTCTCGGTCCGGCACACAGTTTTAATCTGCCAGGAAGTTTCGTATCAGCGTACACTCCGCTGCAGAGTGAAAATCTCATTCTGATCATGTAAAAGTTGTGTATTGTGCTGGTTCCGAGAGAGGCTTTTCTTGACGCTTTCCAATGCCTCGGATGGATGGATAAAGAGCTGGAACTATTCTGAAATTGGTATTTATAATCGCCACCAGGAAATGACAGTGTCCAGCAATTCTACCTGCAAATCCACCTACCAACATGAAATCGCCACCACTTTGCGCAATCACTGAAAAGGAACCAAGGAATTATAATAATGAACAGTGAAGGATCAGCTCATGTGGATGATTTGGTTGTTTTCAATAATAAGGTAACCAAAAGACTATTTATGAAAACTTACCTTGATTTATCCTCTGTCACATTTCCACTTAGGATCCTTCCCATGCTAAAGTGATTACCGAGTGTCTTTATTGAAAGAACATTAAAGCTCAGTGATTTACTAATTAATGCCACTTGAAGATAGTAAGAAGAAACTAAGTTAAAGTTAATGTAGCAGAACTGAGTAATATAGTATATGATGCTTGCTTAAAATAATTTTTCTATTAAAACTGCTTATTAATATTTTGTTGCCAACTTCTAAAGTGAATGTTCTCAAAACTGTGGCTTATAGAGTTTTGCAAATTAAATGATTACAGTGCAGTCTGTCGAAAATACCCAAAGGTGAGCTATTGTGTTATAGCCACAGCAAGTTGTGTTCTACTGCAGTAAAAGTTGAGAACTATTACTGTTGAAAGTTACATGTTCATGTTTGTTAAGGGCTTGTTTCTTTAGTGTATTGAAAGTGTGTTTAGTTTTCTCTGCTACAGTGGTCAGGATTAAGGGCCCCCCTCCATTGAAAGTAGTTCAAATGCACAAAGTTACTTAATTATAGAACGTTTTAATTACTCTTGCTATTCAAGTCAAATTCTGTACAATATTGTTACTGTTTAAATATTTACGTAATTCTAACTTTCACTTCCGGTAAGCCACAACCGTTACGTATATTACGGTCAACACAACTTAATTTCTTTTGAGAGGGTAACACTGCTCTGCTTCTTTATGCTGCAATTGCTTTAATAAAAATTATTTCATTTATACGAACTACCTCCAGCTTTGAGGTTATGGTATAACAGTGGCAGGCAAAAGTGTTATACAAGGACTTACCCCAGTTCACTGCTACCAGCGCCGTGTCACCATAACGCGTCTGTGTGTAGCAAACAAGTATTGCACCACAATTTAAGAATGAACTTAAGAGTTAAAGTTGCTTTTCCAAACTTTGTCAGAATGTGCTTTAGTATATTAATGTTTAAACTGTCAATTCTCAGATTGATCAGATAAATATTTTTCCCTAAATACATGATTTTAAGAAAAACATTACTGGTGCTAAATAATAAAGCTAGGAATCCAAAAATTGGTCATAAGGCGCAGATGTAAGTCAAAATTGACTGGTACAAGTCTCAACGTGATTAAAGCAATATTTTGGTCAGGAGCCACATTTTAAAGAAAAACTGAAGGCGCTAAATATTAGACTTAGAAATATGAAAATTTGTATGAAGCTTCAGTTTAGTATAAAAGTATTAATTATGTAACCCCAGTGCCGCACGGGATCAGCCGAGCGGTCTTCGGCGCTGCAGTCATGAACTGTGCGGCTGGTCCCGGCGGAGGTTCGAGTCCTCCCTCGGGCATGGGTGTATGTATTTGTCCTTAGGATAATTTAGGTTAAGTAGTGTGTAAGCTTAGGGACTGATGACCTTAGCAGCTAAGTCCCATAAGATTTCACACACATCTGAATTTTTGTAACCCCAGTGAGCTACCTCTAATAGTTTCCGAGTAATTTGCTGAAAACTTAATTTGGAACAAAAACGTCCTTATTAGTAGTGGATTAAGTATTTGTTATCTTAATGCTAGAAAGTTTTGGTTACAGCACATGATGAAACCTATAGATCTATAACAAGTTCCAAGGCCTTGATGTTAATAACAATCAAAACGAAGTCTCCTAAACTTGTAGTTCAGAGAGCATGTTCTACTATCAGTTCCGTTCTAAAAATTCTAGACGGCTAAGTTTAAATGCAGGCGAGCTAAAACTTTTTCTCTGATTTTAACCAACTTAACTATATTCATACAAAAAATTACGAAAATTCAAAATTAATACACAACCGAGTTATGAAATGTTATGCGTCTGCGAAAGCGGCCGTTTAGAGGCTGCTACTGTGGGCATAGAGCGGATAACAGTAGATGTTCCCTTGGCCGTCCGCGGCGCCCGTAGATAAATACAGCCTCAGAGGCAAGACTAGAGTCTTTACTTCGCACCCAGCCACCGCAGGATCCGCGCCAGTTAAACGCCGGAGTACGCGCTGCCTCGGATGACGTCAGAGATAGGATGTTAACTAAACGTGTATTTTCAGGAATAATAAAAAGTGAACTAGCGAGGAATGTACAACCGTCTTGGATCGTTCAGATTTTGACAAGTCTTCACTTCGCACCCTGCTACCGTACTGTCCGCGTCAGATAAACGCAGGATTTCGCACTGCCTCAGATGACGTCACAGCCAGATCGCAACTTAACTCATGTTTTCGGAACAAATAGGAAATGAAATCGCGAGGACTGTACATCGCCTTAGATCGCTTAGATTTCACGGAAGTAACTATAAGTGTGTTTCCCGTAATGTTAACAAACCGCGTGGCAAGTGGTGACAATTATTTTCCACTTTTTCGGCGAGCAATTATTTTGATTACTAAAAGATAGGGCGAAAGACAATTTAATAGGAACTTACCGCAGACGTCGCCTCTGAACTGCTCATAGTGGTGTTAAGGATTGGGAGATTTGTTATTAGTATTAACATAAAGAATATAACGATGATGTGCATGTGAAACTTTACTAAATATGTATATCAATCAGAACTCAAAAGCTTCATTTATAATCATAGTCGTGATCCCGCTGAACAAATAGAGAATCGAAACATTTCCTTCAGTGGGATGGACAAGAATGTGGACTTGGCAGACTGAGAACTATGGTCAGTATGACCTCCATCGCTTTCTGGATGACCACAGAAATAGTTCCTAGGCTCTCGTAAAAGACTGGGAACTATATTTCAAATATTCTAATATTTTCTTATGACATATTAATTATTATTATTAACCCGCCGCTACACAGTATGTCATGATTGGAAGCTAAAAATTATTTGGTATTCTCGTAATTTTTTGGCAAGATTATGTACTTCTGAAGAAAATTACTGTTTTTTGTCGTAACATCATGTACACTTTCATGAAGTTTTGTAATAGCAAATACTTTCAGTGTTTAACTTGTGTTTACTTTCTGACATAAACGAGCAGCTATGTTAAGATTTTTGGCCACTGGGAGAAAAATTCTAGTTGTTGTCCTCGTTAGCCACGTTTCTCTCCACGAGGCTAAAATCTAGCACGCCAGATTCTTTATTTCACGCTTCGCGGTGTAGTGCTACTTGGAATTCCACGCTGTGACGTCATCGGCTTCTGTTTCACGTGCGTTTTTACGCCCCTTGACAGGATGGCTTTAGGCTAAGTGTTACACCGGCAGGGAGCCTACGTATCGGTGCAGGGCAGGCCCCAGTGATCAGGAGGGCGCTACGCTAGTCACCAGGCCTTGCTGAGTGAGAAAGAATTTTACCACGGTGAGCACAAATTGATCACACGACATTTCATTCGGCTATTATGTCGCAACGCGCTCTCTGGAAGATTACAGGATCTAATTGGCCAGAGCAACGTTGTCTTTGCTCGTCTCGCATTTCATTACAAGAAGTCGGATTTGTACCAGGAATAATTAGAACACAACCGGACGGGAGGAGTGGGGGAGGGGGGGGGGCGGAGATAGGACGTCGCAAGATATTGAGCAAAGCGGTTACCATACTGATGTTCAACTTTTATGTCGAACACACATTGAAGGAGGAAGTGTTGGAACTGTTCCGAAAAGAATCAGAGACACAAGTTAGACTTATTTGTCTATGCGTGTTATGTTAAGTTAGAACAGACGCGAATACAATTGGCACTGTAATGTTCATTGCATTCAAAAACTCAGAAAATAATATTGTGACTAGATCAATTCCACCAGTTCTGTTAACTTTTTTTCTCTCTGAAGGATGTCATATTCGTCGTTGACTGTAGCAATTATTTATCACACAATTGCAATTTCGACCTTTGGGCCATTTTTGTGTGGTACTGTAAAATATTTTGCTTCAGCACTTGTTAGACATTAAAATCCTCCGACATGTAAATACGTCATCCTCAAAAAAACGTAGACGCCGGGAGATTTTAAAGTCTCACATATGCTGAAGCAAAACATTTTGCAGTACCAATCGACAACAGCTCAAAGACCAAAGTGCAGTTGTGTAACAAATAGTTTCTGCACTCAACTGCGAATATGATGTCGTTACAAAATTCTGCATGTCTCTCAACCCCGACCATGAGAAGTTAATCTGGTTAGTCCATGTCGTGGATCTCGGTCAACACCTGCACCTCAACGAATCGAGTATCGTTCACAATGGAAGACTCCTACGTAGTAATGTTATTATTGTAATGTTATTATTTTGCAATTTTTTGCTGTTTTAATGTTTGTTGATGATCCAGTTGATGCTAGCCTGTACCCTCGGACATGTTTTCGAATATCTCGACGTGTCCTATCACGAACTGGACAATATAATTCAATACGTAGAATTTAAGTATTATTGAAATGTTCCAACGTGTCAATAACATAATAGTACAACGCATCTGCTTTTCAATTCGTGTTTTTGACATTTTGTAGAGTGGGGTGAAATTTCATACGTGTATCCATGCAGTTACTACAATTGAAAAACTTAGTGTGCCTGATGATTACCAATCAAATCTACCAGTAATAATAAAGATTTTCATAACAGCTAATTGTGGTACAACGTGAGTTTTGACGGGTGTAGTTGTAGGTATCAATAGTTTCACCAGCTGCTTCAGTGGAGGCAAAAACCATTGCGTTATGAGCATTAGATTTTCCCACTTCGTATTCGGAAATGTCTGGGTTAATTAGAACGTAACGAACTTCTAAATTTCTCGTAACGTCCCTCTGTTATGAACTGAATTGCATCATGGCCTCTTGAGCCCATCTTAAAATTTTTCGACTTTTTTTTACTTGCAACGATGTCTGGGTGTATTCTTTGATGTCGAATTGTTTGTATAAGCTACCAGAAATTCATACTTAAACATGCAACAGACAGTGCAGCAATGTGTCAGATGAAGACAGACGATAAACGTGTGTTATTAGATAAATAGCTCTCGCTGCCCTTTCCATATAACGAAAAAAAGTTAGAAGATATTCGGAAAACTGACTGAGCGATGCAGACGTCCATGAGCTGGAACATCAATAAAGCGTAATGCAGTTAGAAACTTGTAAAGTAATATTGTGACTATATTGGTTTCGACTATGTTCTGCTGTAGGAGCAATCGCTTGCTAAATTGTGCTGGATACGTTGTAATGATGACGACAATATAGACCGATTTCCGACAATAATCAGCACCAACTGCAGAAAGTACATAGTTATCATATTATAACATTGGTCACAAGGCTTTCCTTGCCCTAAGCCCATAGAATTCACAGAACGCAGATTTTAATTAAAGCGTCTGTCAAAGAAAAATTTCGGCTGTAGCTTGTAACAATAAAATCACACTTCAGTAATCTGGCATGCGCCATCGAACGACTGCAGAGAACAGGACTTCCTTTGATGTCTGCGCTGGAAATTCACGATTTCGTTAGGGCGCAAGGAAGGAATCCGAGATTACGTTTAATTCTCAATGTCAATTCGTTTCTAGCGGGGAAATCAGAGAAACATTTGGAAACTTTTTAATGCTAGTGAGACAGTTGCCGCCTGATATTGTGTGAAGCGGAGAATCTTTTGAATCTTGAAATATGTTTTGAAAGTAAAAAAATGCTTTTTTTCCAGGCAATTTAGAAAATAATTTGAAATAACTATTAAAGGTACGGCTAATAGTCCTCTGTACGGTACAATTGCTCATTAAGTCTTTGATACTCCACGGAGGTACAGTTTCGAAGAATTTCATTCCTTTATACACTTAATAAATATTTGCCTTGTTGCGTCGCGTGTCCCGAAATTTTAATGCATATTCCACTTTTATGAGATAAATGCATGCACATTTTTGTCGTTTTTAGAGAACATTAGTCACGTATACAGAGATGATACTTTGCACTCCACAGTGTGGATAAAGACGCTTTTCCGTATGTCCCTACGACTATTTTTCTGGTTAGAAAAGGTGAAATCCGTATGAACAGCAGTACATCGAAATGATAAATCTTAGTCAGAGCTTTCAATTATTCGTTACCATTCATAACAAGTAGCCTGTTAAAGTAACTATACCGTACAGAAGCCAAGCGAAGTCAGCGAATACCAAGACTAAATCATTATCATTATCAGTTATTTATAAAATTTTGCCTATATTTCACGTATATTCTGCCATTCTGCATCTTCATTTGTTATTTTGAACCAAATTTCTTTACATGTAATGTCATCTGCGGAAGTGCTGTGTGGATTTCTGGTCCATGTATGTGGTCGACGAACTGAATGTCGCTGGTTCCGATATTAAAGGTGTGGGATGTTTAAGCAGTGTTCCATAACAATTGTTACTTAGAAGAAGAGTCATGTGTGAGCCTTGCAAACGCTCTGGCTGAAACTACTCTATATTCTACGACGCCGACGTAGTACTTCGCAACATCACCTCCAGGCAATGTAGCGTTTCCTTTAGCATTGTAAATCACGTGGGCCAGTATAAATAGTGTGGCCGTTTATCAACATAGTTCAGTTTACGGGTGCACACACGTTATTACGAGTCATACTGCTTGTGGTAGGTTCCTGACCTATACCCTAAAAGTTACCTTATTTATTAGCGTTCTAATTTTAGACAGAAAGCTGTGTTATGTGCTTAACATGGGCTGTCAGAAATTGCTTGTGTTTTGAAAAAATATTTTAACAGAGAATTCTAGTTAAGTCGTGCAGCCAGTCACGCAGTATTGTAATACCATTTTAGTTTTAAGAAACGTCAGTTATTACTCTGAAAGTAATACTAGTCTGACGGTGTTATTCAACAAAGGTTCAAGATAAATGAGTAATTTTTATTCTGAAATTCCGTGTTTGCAAATTGTGGCAAGTGTATCTTCATTTATGTTTACTTATGACTACGGAACATCTACGCGAAAAAAAATACAGCTCCCTATTAATATCCTTTGTTATTTCACAGGTAGCTTTGTTCCATACCATACAGAAAATTTTCGTAACCGTTCATATGAGGGAATGATTTGCTTGTTAAATAGTTTCTCTCGGCAAAGGACGCGATCAGTAATCATCTTGGGGTTGAAGCTCTGTTTTCCGTGTTTGCTTTAACAATACATACGTTCTTGGATAGGGTCCGCCTTTAGCAAAACACATTTTTTATTTTATTTTTTTTTTCAGCCAAACGTGTTTCACTGCAGTTGCAGCATCAGCCTTAAAACAAAAGCCCACTGAAAATGCTGCAACTGCAGTGAAACATGTTTGGGTTAAAAAACAAAATTGTGTTTTGCTACATCTACAAATATACTCAGCTAGCCACCAAGCGGTGTGTGGCGGAGGGCTCAATTCGCACCAAAGTCATATTTCCCCCCCCTCTGTTCCACTCGCGGATCGCGCAAGGGAAAAACAACTGTCTGAACGCCTCAGAAAGAGCTCTTATTTCCCTTATCTTTGAATGATGATCATTACGCGATTTGAAGGTTGGTGGTTATAATATATGCTCTACATCCTCGGTGAAGATTGGATTTCGGAATTTAGTGAGCAGCCCCTTCTGTTTAGCGCGTCGTCTATCTGCAAGTGTGTCCCACTTCAAACTTTCTATGAAATTTGTAACGCTCTCGCGATGGCTAAAAGTACCAGTCACGAATCTTGCCGCTCTTCTTTGGACCTTCTCAATCTCTTGAATCAGACCCAACTGGTAACGGTCCCATACAGACGAACAATACTCCAAGACTGGACGAACTAACGTATTGTAAGCTATTTCCTTTGTTGAAGGACTACATCGCTTCAGGATTCTACCAATAAACCGCAATCTAGCTTTCGCTTTACCCGTTACTTGTCTAATCTGATCATTCCATTTGAGATCACTTCGAATAGTCACACCCAGATACTTGACTGATGTTACCGCTTCCAAAGACTGCTCATTTATTTTGTACTCATACATTAATGGGGATTTTCGCCTTGTTATACGCAGTAGGCTACACTTACTAATATTGAGAGATTACTGCCAGTCATTACACCATGCATTTATTTTATGCAAATCCTCATTGATTTGTTCACAACTTACTTGTGATACTACTTTCTTGTAGACTACAGCATCATCGGCAAACAGTGTAAGTCCGCTGTCAATACCATCAACCAGATCGTTTATGTAAATCGTAAAAAGCAGAGGACCTATTACGCTCCCCTGGGGCACACCTGAAGTTACGCTTGTTTCTGTTGAAGTTACCCCGTTCAGGACGACATACTGCTCCATGACTGTTAGAAAACTTTCTATCCAACCGCATGTGTCATTGGGTAGACCGTAAGCGCGCACTTTATGTAGCAAGCGACAGTGCGGAACTGAGTCGAACGGCTTTCGAAAGTCGAGAAATATAGCATCAACCTGGGAGCTGGTAACTAGAGCCTGATGTATATCGTGCACAAAGAGAGCCAGCTGTGACTTGCATGACCGCTGTTTCCTAAAACCGTGCTGGTTTCTGCAGATGACCTTCTCAGAGTCTAGAAAGTTCATTATGTCTGAACACAAAATATGTTCCATAATTCTACAACAAATCGATGTCAGTGAAATTGGCCGGTAATTATGTGCATCCGATTTTCTACCCTTTTTATAGATTGCTATGACCTGGGCCTTCTTCCAGTCCCGTGGAACTTTCCGCAGTTCCAGTGATCTCTGATAGATGACGGAGAAGAATGGTGCTATATTTGTAGCATACTCAACATAAAATCTTACGGGGATACCGTCTAGGCCAGATGCCTTTCTGGCGTCTAAGGATCTTAACTGTTTTACAATCCCAGATACACTAAACATTATGTCAGCCATCCTTTCGTTTGTTTGATAATTTTTTGGGGTTATTTTTAGAATCTGCAGATAAAATATTGCTTTCAAATTCGTTAAAAGAGTGTCTCATTGTCCTTCTGACAACTGCTTTCATCTCGCATAATTTCTGTTTGTCAGTGACTACGTTTAAAACGACTGTGCAAAATTTTCTGCTTTCTCAGCAACTTCCTAATACGTTTGTTTTACCAAGGTGGATCCTTTCCCTCCCCTATACTTTTGCTAGGCACTTACTTCTCTAGCACATGGTGAACAATACCTTTAAATTCCGACCAGAGATGCTCAATATCTTTGTGTGCAGCGGTGAATGCTTAGAGCATGACAACTCTGCGCTGTTTCTTTGCTTTTTTTTTTTGCAACTTCCACTAACATAGAAGCCACAACGACATTATGGTCGCTAATACCTTCTTCTAGATTAACTTCCTCAAAAAGATCAGGTCTGTTTGTCGCCAAGAGTTCTAATATGTTCCCATGTCGAGTTGGTTTTCTAATCAATTGCTCAAGGTTGTATGTTGAGAGCTCTCCTAGGATCACTTCACACGAATCTTTACTTCTACTCTCTGTGACAAACGTGTAATTTTCACAGCAATGGATGCTGATGTGTAGCAGTTGGTCGGTTGGCGCAGTCGTGACGTAGCACCAGTGGGGCATGCAGAGTAAGGAAGGTGCGGATATCCACCACTTGCCCGACGATTGCCGACACACATGTTTTGTGTGGGGACGACATTGGTTGACCGTCGGTCGGTCGTCTTGTTAGACGATGTGTATTTGGCTGGCGATTGCTTGTGGGTTGGCTGTGTCCACCGACTCGTGGTTCGTCCTTGTTATTGCACAGTCAATGCCGTGGGCATCGCCTAGTCCTCGTACAGACGTTCGTGGGGCTGTGTGTAGTTTTGTGATTTCCACTGACAAGTTTATTTAAGAGTTGTCGGCGTTCTGCCTCTGAGTTAGTCGTTCGTTTGATTAAACGACGTGGGTTTTCGGGTCGTCCACCCCTTATGGGTTGTTCAAATGGTTCAAATGGCTATGAGCACTATGGGACTTAACATAGGAGGTCATCAGTCCCCTAGAACTTAGAACTACTGAAACCTAACTAACCTAAGGACATCACACACATCCATGCCCGAGGCAGGACTGGAACCTGCGACCGTAGCAGTCATGAGGTTCCGGACTGAAGCGCCTAGAACCGCTCGGCCACCGCGGCTGGCCCTTATGGGTTGTGTGGGATACGTTTTGGTTTGGTTCCACAGTGTCTGCTGTCAGAATCGGTGGAATTTTCGTGCAAGTGCGGAGCGGACCCTTGGTGCAAGTGTGGAGCCTAACTCACCTCGAGCATTGGTCTGTTGACGGTCTAGCGGTTGGGTTGCCGGCTGATCGCATATAGTTGGGCCGACTACCTGTCTCCCCCAAACGAACGTTAATATTTCAAGTGCAGACCGACCCCCAGAAACTTCTGAGCGCCGCTTGCTGTACTGCCTTTTCTTGTTGGTGTTTGATTGTGTATTTTAATGCCTTATAGCCGATGGTTTGAATTTATATGTTTTTAGTTGGGTTTTAAATAATGGTCCTTCAGCCGTTTTAAAATTGAAAGTTCCTTACTTGTCAAGTCTTCGGTCGTTAGGGCCTTGGCCTCATTTGAAATATTATTTCCGGGTAAAACCGTGCGGTTTCTGCATTTTGAAAATTTATTGTAGTTGTGTTCTAAATCATGGGCCTTCAGCCGTTTTAAAAATTAAAGAGGTTGTGCCCTTAGGCCATAAGATTGTGTGACATACTCAGTCGATAGTTAAGCTCGGAAATTTGCTCTGTAATGTTTGGGCAACTAAATAAAGTTATATTCCAACTACTTTATTCCAGCTACCTGTTCTGTCCTGCGGATTTAACCAGGCGTTTCAGTCTGTTAATCTGGTTGACTATTACACCGTTAGGCTATAACTATCTTATAGGAAGTTTTGAATCCAGTCGCAAATCTCGGTATGCTCGTAATTTTTCCTCTAAGGGCAGAGCGGGACGATGTCAAATGCCTTCCTGAAATCAAGGAACACGGCATCATCGTGAGCGCCTTTGTCCATTGTATTATGGATGTTATGGAGGAAAAGAGCGAGCAGAGTTTCACAAGATCTCTGTTTGCGGAACCCGTGTTGATTTTTACAGAGTAAATTTTCGTTCTCCTACAGCGTAATGTTTCTTAAACGTGAAACGTGCTCCGTAATTCTATAACAGATTGACGTCAACTGCATAGGTGTTTAATTGTGTGCATCTGTCCACGGCCCTTCTTGAAAACGGAAATATCCTGCGCTTTCTCTTTTCATTCACTAGGTTTCTCTCATTCCTCCAGCGATCTACGATAAACTACTGCTAGTAGGCGTATGAGTTCATTTGCACAACCTCTGCAGAATCTTATAGTAGGTATGTCATCTGGTCGTGATGCCTTTCCACAACTAAGCGACTGTAGCGGCGATTGTTATTACGCCAGAGTTTATGGCACTGTGCGAGAGTATGTGCAGCAACACTGGAATGGCGATCCATTTAAAGAGGAAGAACTAATGTTCATTCTAATACTAAAGTTAATACTCGAGGTACGTGAAAAAATGGCACTTACGCCGCATCTGAATATGGAAGAGGTAATCGATCGAGTTTAGGCCCTCGCAGAGGAACGAGTAAACCGGGAAAGAAATAGTGACGATGGTCAAAATCGGAATACTGGGCCGCCTTGAAGAGGATTTCAGAATTGCGAACGACCAAGTAGATCCGATCGATGACAGGATGGCTTGCGAAGGAGGGACGAATATAGCCTACTAAGGATTTAACCCAAATCATTAACAAAATCGACTAATCCATGAAGGAAGCAGAGCAGTGAATCAATTGCCGGAACCTCCAGGGAGCAGTGGTTGTAATCCAGAAGGCCATTCATCAGTAAACTAAATAGAGTCTTGGAAACGGCCCGCTCCGAAACTAATGTTATGGAAAATGGGACGGACATCACGGTCAATGTCATCAAGTGCGAACGTACCACAGACGTGAAGGAAGACCTATGCAGAGGGGACAAGAAACTGATACTGTCATTTCAATGCCCATTGTAGAACTGGAGATCGGGGGGATAGGTATGGACACCTTTGTGGGTTCAATGAATGAGAGAAATGCTATCCTGGAAAATCTGTTTTCTCAACTGAATCACCTGGTTGCGTTCTCTACACTTCCTGTTAATGGTGTATATATTATCAGTGATACAGAAAATCGAAATAAACCTATAAAAGCCGGCCCGGGTGGCCGAGCGGTTCTAGGCGCTACAGTCTTGAACCGCGCGACCGCTACGGCCGCAGGTTCGAATCCTGTTTCGGGCATGGGTGTGTGTGATGTCCTTAGGTTAGTTAGGTTTAAGTAGTTCTAAGTTCTAGGGGACTGTTGACCTCAGAAGTTAAGTCCCATAGTGCTCAGAGCCATTTGAACAATTTGAAACCCATCAAAGACCAGGCACTATTAAAATTGCGAAGTTAGGGACGTGAGTGTGGTCAGAGCGTGTTGATTGTTGACTGATTGCAGAGATGAAATATAAATTGAATTCTGAAAGAGTTTTATTCATGTGAAGTTAAATGATAGAGACAAGAAAGTGAATTTTAAAGGATTTATCATCGAAGATTAACATGGGCGCTTCATGCATCAAAATGAGATTAATGCGTTGTTGAGGAGAGGAATCTGCAGCTTCAAATAATTCAGAGGAAGATACTGAACAATGAGACAGTAACAATGATGAAAATGCTCTGACTAGTATTCAAAACAAGATTAAAGCGTTAGTGGACCTGCCTCAAGCTAAACGAGACGTAGTTATAGAATTATTCGAGCAATGGATTCATCTGCAAAACTGAAGCATTACGAACCATTTTGTAGTAAATCATATCAAATACGTCTGGCCAAGAGAGAAGCAGTCAATAAAAAAAAAGGTGTTGAATTTGACAGTCAGTTAATTAAACTATCAGACAGTGAGCATTCTAACGTGATCCACTCCGTAAGAAACAATGGCGGTACAATGCGTGTAGACATCGACAACCCAGGGAATGATATTCTCCCGCAACGTGACCAACCAAAATTTTGAATGTCTGCTACAAACTTTTAAAGGGGTAAAATATTTAACCATCCTCGATCTAATGGGTAATTCAGCTCAAATATTTTTAGATGAAACTAAAAGTACACGGCCTGTTTAGAGAACAGAAGCTGCTACCATCAGCAGCCTTTGTGAGAGCACTGTATGAGGTTCTGAGAGAGGAATTATTAAGTATGTAAGCTTCTATGTAGACAATATTCTAATTATCACCGCCTCATGCGAAGACTCTTAGAATTTATACGGCGAGAGCTAGAAGCCTTTAGGAGAATTAGTACAACAGTCACTTAGCTTGGACAAGTCAGAATTCACAAAATCACAGACTGAATTCCTTGGCAAAACACTATCTCCACGTGGAACTGAACTTGATGTAATGAAAATCCAAACAGTAAGAAATTTTTCCATTCCAATCTGCCGTAAAAATGCAAACCTTTCCCACGATTTTGCGGTTTCTATCGCCAATTCATTCCAGGATACTGTCTATCTTTGCCTGTGCTCATGGTACTTTTAAAGAAAGGTGTATTACGGAAAAGGGATCGGGAACATCACGAGGCGGTTGAATTCGTTGAAAAAACTCCGTGAGGCACAGATATTTCACCGTCCTCATTTGAAGTAAAATTTTTACATTGGTACAGACTGCAGTGACTATGCTTTTGGTTCAGAAGTGCCTTAATTGGTTCAAGTTAACCGAGTCAGCGAACACCATACTACCGCTTGTGCAAGCTGCGCACTGACCAACACAGCCACAGAAAGACAAGCACCTTCCATGGTATGGAGTTTACAAGTTTCGCTTCTATTTGCTTGGCAGATATTCTATCGCCGTTACTGATCACAAGCCACTTCCAGCCTTGATAAATTGCAAGATAGTATGCAACGGGTTGGCACGGGGATGATTAGAACTTCAAGAACGCGTTTTTGAGGTTCATGTACGATTACAGAAACATACTTATTATACATTCTTACAAACTTACGGAAAGAACCTAAATCTACACAGCACCCTCAAGGACTGTCTTAATTGGCACGAGGGCATACTCAAGGGTTGAACTGTTAGTGGTTCATTTGTCACGGCCGTCAGCGATCAGCGATCGTATGGCGCTCTGGAGGCCTGTCTGGTTCCTTCTCATTTGACTCTGCTTGCAGTAATCGTGCTGGGTTAAGAGGTGAACGGCGTGCCACATTCCTTGCAGGGCACAACATGCTCCGAAGACGGGTATGTCCTCCTATTGAACCACTTCAGCCATTTCAACAGGTTTGCATTACGGTTCTTCGGGAAGCTGGCTGGACGTAAAGTTGGGTGTGGCGCTGCTCTCGGCAGTGGTTTGTAGAACACTCCCACAACTGTGGACCAGCTTCTGGACGTCTACACAGTACAGACGCACATCAATATTGACACATTGTGAGAGAATCAGTGGCCGACCGAACACCATCCAGGAAAGAAGTATGGACATACGAGGGTTGGAACTCAAATAACGGCAACTATTTATTCATAACCGATACAAAAGAGTTACATGTTTGCACCTGTTACTGCCCTTCAAAGTAGTCACCATCGTTGTGTAGAACCCGTTGTCAGCAAAGTGGAAGGCGTAGTATACCGTTAGCAGAGCCTGTTCTGTTGATGGTGCGAATGGAGCGGTCTAAGGTTATGGTGCTTCTCGTGTACGACTGTGACGGTGTTATCCTAACGCATTACGTTCCTCCAGGGCAGACCGTCAGTGCACAATATTACTGTTCGTTTTTGGAGCATTACCTGCGACCAGCTTTTCAACAGAAGCGGCGGCACTTTCTGCGCAATCCACCCATCATTTTGCACGACTACGTGCGGACGCATACAGCACAAACTGTGGCTGCTCTGTTCGGTCGATGGGACTGGGAAGTACTGTACCATCCACCATACTCCCCAGACTTCAGACCTTGTGACTTTGATTTGATTCCGAAGATGAAGGAACCACTTCGTGGCATTCGCTTCAGAACTGTTTCAGAGATTCGACAGGCAGTAGACCGCTCCATTCGCACCATCAAAAGAACAGGCTCTGCTAACGGTATATTACGCCTTCCACATCGCTGGCAACGTTTTCTACACAACGCTGGTGACTATTTTGGACAGTAACAGGTGCAAACATGTAACTCTTTTGTATCGGTTGTGAATAAATAGCTGCCACTATTTAAGTTCCAACCCTCGTATGTTGCACCTGACGTCACCAACGACCATAGGCAACCGCCTGATTACAGCAGGACTAAAATGAGTATGCCTCTGGCCAGGCTGGCACTGAAACCACAACACTGCCGACCACAGCTACTCTGGTGTCACACAACAGTCGACTTACGAGCGGAATGGCACTCTGTCTTCATTGAAGCAGTGAGCACGTGAGTGATGGATGTACAAGTGTACAGTGTAGACCCTATGAGTGGCCTATTCCGAAGTGTATTCGCTCACGACACAAACATCCCACTCCCGACTTCATGATGAAAGGGGATATCAGTTAAAACTCGCCGTCACATTTGGTGCTTCTGAGAGGGAAAGTAACCAGTGCCGGCTACATTTCCCGCCTTGGTATTCACGTTCTACTGCCGTTTCTTCGACAGGAATGTGATGTGATTTTTCAGCAGGACAATGCACATCTACATAAGGCTGCCCTGACGTAACGTGCCCTTCATGTTGTACTACAACTGCCCTGACCATATCTGTCTCCATCTGAACACGTGTATGACATAGTGGAACAGGAACTTACTCTTTCTACAGAGCCTGGGAGAACCATTGCCGAATTGCAACCAAAAGGTGCAAGGTACTTGGGACAATCAACCGCAGAATGCCATTCGGTATCTTCACGATCGTTTACATGCAAGAATACACTCAAGAGTTGCTACCAGAGTGCGGGATACTGTGTATGGCTGCGACAGTTCGGGCACCCTTTCCTGTAACATGTGCATCGTATTTGGTATTAATTTGTTATCATATAGCCACCGGCCTTCCTCCTCAGATCACGGAAGTTATGCGCTGTCGGGCTTGGCTAGCACTTGGATGTTTGACCATCCAGGTCTGCCCAGCATTGTTGGCAAGTGGGGTGCATTCAGCACTAGTGAGGCCAATAGAGAAGCTATTTTATTGAGAAGTAGCGGCTACGGTCACTAAAGCTGAAAATGGCCAGGAGAGCAATCTGCCCCTCCATACCCACATCCAGTGAGGCCTATCCGCTGAGGATGACACGGCTGTCGGTCAGTACCGTTTAGCCTTCCATGGACTGTTCGGATGGATTTTAATTTGTTACCATATGATCCTAGAATGATGAAATGCATGTCACATCACTTGTGAACATAATGGCCGTGTTCTAAACAGTGTTGCATTATTTCCGATAGTGTATTAATGTAGCTCATCTCAGGCAGAAAGACGTCAAAATTCATTTGATGAGAGGTGCAGAAGGCGAACATTTCATGCGAGTATTTCTATGCAGTAGCATAAAAGAGCAGGAGGCAGAAGAACTTCTTAAAGCGGCCACTGAAAAATATGACGATCACAACCAAGATACTAGAATATTACTTAAAGCATAAAAAATTAGGCTTCGCCCGAAAAAGCTATGAACGCCCAATGGGGCGTCGCTGGATGCGGATATGGAGGGGCATGTGGTCAGCACACAGCTTTCCCGGCCGTATGTCAGTTTACTAGATCGGAGCTGCTACTTCTCACTCAAGTAGCTCCTCAGTTTGCTTCACAACGGCCGCGTGCACCCCGCTTGCCAAGAGCGCTCGACAAAGTGGATGGTCACTCATCCAAGTACTAGCCGGGCCCAACATTGTTTAACTTGTGTGATCTGACAGGAACCGGTGTTACCACTGCGGAAAGGCCGTTGGCTTATTTAGAGCATGACTAACTGAATTTCAGATAATTAGAGGCTATGTGTATCTCTACACACGTTGTAGATGAAAATGCAAGCTATGGTCCCAAGAGAATGCAGTTTTTGACAATATGGTCCGCAAAATCGGTGTCTAGCGAACTCTTTAGAAAACTAAAGTTCCAACAATCCGGCATGAAGGATTCATGCACAGTATCATACCACTGAAACCTGAAGAAAGTTCAGAAATTTATCGTAATGGCCAAATGCTATGTTATGAAGTTAACTTCACGCAAATTATGGTGTTACGCATATATCTTCTTACAGCTTTTGTTACCACTACCTGTAGTTCCAGTAAGCAAGCCACTCACCCGCAGCATGCGCATCTGGTCCTCGAAGTCGGACTCGGCGAAGGTGATGGTGGCGCTGCATGTGATGTTGGCCTGTTCCAGCTCCGTCACGAGGTCGTTCACCGCCTGCGAGGAGAGAACAGAATGTCACGAGCAACATCTGCGAAACAACGTGGTATTGATGAAATGCAATAGCGATAATATTGCCCTAAATACGTCTGTTAAGTTCCGGAATCCGTGCTTGAAGTTAATAGGCGTTTACTGGCAGTATAAATGTACGGTAGACGTGATGCGCACCCGAGTTTGGCGGCGGACTGTCGGATAATACTCTTACGTAAATAAGCTTACCAGATAAAATATTAGCCGCCTCCTTCAAAGAGCGTAGTGACAGCTTAGGAAGGCCGTGAATGGTGTGCAGCTGATACCAGTCAATCATGTGACCCATTGGTGACCATATGTGCTGTAGCGAGAAGCAGAGATAAAAACAAATTTTGAGGTAACATGCTTTGACAGTTCACAGTGTGTGGTGCCATGGCATATTTCACGAGAATGACACCGGACGCGAAAACTGGTGGAGTCGGCTGTAAAACCGGCAATTTGGTACGATGCCAAATATCGTATATGTTAAAACTTTATGATTTGACAGGAAGCCAAATCCGAAAAATAGCGAATTGGTAGAATAAACGAAAATGTATATTCTCTTTACGGTTTTGTTTTTGAGTCGTCAATTTTTTGACTGGTTTGATGCGGCCTGCATGAATTCCTATCCTGTGGCAACATCTTCATCTCAGAGTAGCACTTGTAACCTACATCCTCAGTCATTTGTTGAATGTATTCTAGTCTCTGGTTTCCTCTACTATTTTCTGCTACTTCCCATGACTTTTTTCTCTCTTCGATTTACCCTCAATCCATATTTCGTACTCATTACACTGTTTAATTCATTCATCAGGTTCTGTTATTCGTATTCCCTTTCATTGAGGATAGCAATATCATCAACGAATCTTGTCATTAATATCCTTTAGCCTTTAATTTTAGTTCCACATTGAACCTCCCTTTTATTTCCGACATGCTTCTTCTATGTGTAAACTGATCATTAGGGGCGAAATACTACATTCCTGGCTTACAACCTTTTTAATCCTAATACTTCGTTCTTCATCTTCCACTCTTGTTGTTCCCTCTTGACTCTTGTACATATTGTACATTCCACGTCTTTCCGAATAGCTTATCCCTATTTCTCTCACAATTTCGAACATCTTGATCATTTGGAATTTTTTCCAGGTCGACAAATCCTCTGAATGTGTCTTGGTTTTTCTTTAATCTTGGTTCCATTATCAAGCGCAACGTCAGGGTTACCTCTCTGGTGCCTTTACCTTTCCTAAAGCCAAGTTGATCGTCATCTAATACATCCTCAGTTTTCGTTTCAATTCTTCAGAAACTTCGGCGCATGAGCTGTTGAGCTGATTGCGGGATAATTTTCACACTTATCAGTTCATGTAATCTTCGGAATTGTGAGGGTTGATGTTTTACCGAAAGTCAGACGGGATATCGCCAGACTAATACATTCTACACATACCAAGATGAACAGTCGTGTTGTTGTCATTGCCCACAATGATTTTAGAGCTTCTGATGGAATGTTATCTACCCCTTATGTCTTATTCGATCTTAAGTCTTTTGATTATATTAACGGATCCCCTACGTCTTCTATACTGATTCCTGTTCCTTCTTTAGTACTCATCAGACGCCTTCAGTGTACTCATTCCACCTATCTGCTCTCTTCTCTGCATTTAACAATGGATTTCCCATTGCACTCTTAAAGTTACTACCCTTGCTTTTAGTTTCAACGAAGGCTGTTTTGAGTTTTCAGTATGTTGAGTCAGTGCTTTCGACAAGCATTTCTTTTCAGATTTCTACACAGTTTTGATGCCACCATTTCGCCTTAGCTTCCTTGCACTTACCATTTACTTCATTTCTAAGTGACTTATTTCTGTATTCCTGAATTTCCTTGCTTATTTTTGTACTTCCTTCTTTAGTAGATCAACTCAAGTATTTCTTCGTTACCCAAGGTTTTTTCACAATGCTTTTTGTGTTCCTACGTTTTCTTTCCAACTTCTGTGACTGCTCTTGTTAGCGATGTCCATTCCTCTTTAATTGAACTGCCAACTGAACTATTCCTTATCACAGTATCCACAGTCTCAGAGAACATCAAGCGCATCTCTTCATTTCTCAGCACTTCCCTATCCCATTTCATTGCGCACTGATGCTTCCTAATGAGACTATTAAGCTTCAGCCCAGTCTTCACTACTATTAAATTTTGATCTGTGTCTACATCTGCTCCTGGGTAAGCCTTACAATTTAGTATCTTATTTCGGAATCTGTGCCTGATCAAAATGTATCTAACTGAAAACTTCCCGTACCTCCCGACGTTTTCCAAGTATACGTCCTCCTCTTGTGACTCCTGAACAGAATATTCATTATTACTATCTGAAATTTATTGCAGAACTAGATAAATGTTTTTCCTCTCTTATTCCTAGTACCAAGCACAAATTCTCCCCTAAACCTTTCTCCTACTCCTTTCCCTACAACCAAATTCTAGTCCCCCAGATTATTTGATTTTCAGTTCCGTTTAAGTACTGAATTACCAGTTCATTATCCTCTTATACTATCTCTATCTGTTCATCTTCGGCTTGCGTTGTCGGCATGTATAACCGAATTATCGTTGCCTGTGTTGATATGTTGTCGATTCTTATGAGAACAACCGTATGATTGAATTGTTCACAACAGTTCACTCTTTGTGCTACCTACCGATTCACAACGAATCCTATTTCCGTCATACCATTTTCTGCTACTGTTGCCCTACAGTCATCTGGCCAGAAATTTATGTCTCCCTTCCATTTCACTTCAGTGATTCACCGCTATATCTAGATTGAGTCTTATCATTTTCCTTTCCAGATTTTCTAGCTTCCCTATCAAGTTCAAACTTCTGACACGTCCCGACTCGTAGAACGTTACCCTTTCGTTGCATATTCGGTCTTTTTCTGATGGTAACCTCCTCCTTGGTAGCCCCCTCCCGGAGATGGGCCTGCGGGATGTGTAAAGATATCCATTCTTGCAGATGCACTTTTATTTTCAATACCCAAGTGCTGTGCGTTAATGATTACTGAAAAATTGATGTCCATATGAGATTATGGAGAAGCAGTGATAAAGAAAAGCTCGTGAGATAAGACACTTTGACAACGCAGTGTGTGTGTGATGTCATAGCATATTCCGCAAAATGATGGTATGAGTTACTTCGTCGTTACGATGTGTGTGAATTCTACAAAATTTTTCTTTTTATATGGTTTTTGGCCTCAGGACAATGTAAAACCCAATTTTCCCATCGGATGTAGTACGATCTTGCCTAATCAACAGGGCTACAACTGTTAACTGCCGAACTTGTGTAGTCATACACATTGAACAGTACGGATGATGTAATGTGCAACGCAAATCATAGACGACTTATTAGCATTTATCTGTGATTTGTAGCGGCCCATTTACGTTAAGACTTTAACAACGCCGTCGACTGGTAAAATTTTTAATAATTTTATTTAATTCCATGACGTTTGCTGCTTCGTCAAAATAGCAGCGTGCATACAAAACAGACGTGGGCTGATTGTTGAAATACGAGGGCTTGCTCAAAAGTAATGTTTCCGAATTTCTTATGTAAAAACTGTTAATTCTTTTAAAATAAAAGAAACGTTATTAATATTCTACATTTTTGTTCTTCATATCTACACTCCTGGAAATTGAAATAAGAACACCGTGAATTTATTGTCCCAGGAAGGGGAAACTTTATTGACACATTCCTGGGGTCAGATACATCACATGATCACACTGACAGAACCACAGGCACATAGACACAGGCAACAGAGCATGCACAATGTCGGCACTAGTACAGTGTATATCCACCCTTCGCAGCAATGCAGGCTGCTATTCTCCCATGGAGACGATCGTAGAGATGCTGGATATAGTCCTGTGGAACGGCTTGCCATGCCATTTCCACCTGGCGCCTCAGTTGGACCAGCGTTCGTGCTGGACGTGCAGACCGCGCGAGACGACGCTTCATCCAGTCCCAAACATGCTCAATGGGGGACAGATCCGGAGATCTTGCTGGCCAGGGTAGTTGACTTACACCTTCTAGAGCACGTTGGGTGGCACGGGATACATGCAGACGTGCATTGTCCTGTTGGAACAGCAAGTTCCCTTGTCGGTCTAGGAATGATAGAACGATGGGTTCGATGACGGTTTGGATGTACCGTGCACTATTCAGTGTCCCCTCGACGATCACCAGTGGTGTACGGCTAGTGTAGGAGATCGCTCCCCACACCATGATGCCGGGTGTTGGCCCTGTGTGCCTCGGTCGTATGCAGTCCTGATTGTGGCGCTCACCTGCACGGCGCCAAACACGCATACGACCATCATTGGCACCAAGGCAGAAGCGACTCTCATCGCTGAAGACGACACGTCTCCATTCGTCCCTCCATTCACGCCTGTCGCGACACCACTGGAGGCGGGCTGCACGATGTTGGGGCGTGAGCGGAAGACGGCCTAACGGTGTGCGGGACCGTAGCCCAGCTTCATGGAGACGGTTGCGAATGGTCCTCGCCGATACCCCAGGAGCAACAGTGTCCCTAATTTGCTGGGAAGTGGCGGTGCGGTCCCCTACGGCACTGCGTAGGATCCTACGGTCTTGGCGTGCATCCGTGCGTCGCTGCGGTCCGGTCCCAGGTCGACGGGCACGTGCACCTTCCGCCGACCACTGGCGACAACATCGATGTACTGTGGAGATCTCACGCCCCACGTGTTGAGCAATTCGGCGGTACGTCCACCCGGCCGCCCGCATGCCCACTATACGCCCTCGCTCAAAGTCCGTCAACTGCACATACGGTTCACGTCCACGCTGTCGCGGCATGTTACCAGTGTTAAAGACTGCGATGGAGCTCCGTATGCCACGGCAAACTGGCTGACACTGACGGCGGCGGTGCACAAATGCTGCGAAGCTAGCGCCATTCGACGGCCAACACCGCGGTTCCTGGTGTGTCCGCTGTGCCGTGCGTGTGATCATTGCTTGTACAGCCCTCTCGCAGTGTCCGGAGCAAGTATGGTGGGTCTGACACACCGGTGTCAATGTGTTCTTTTTTCCATTTCCAGGAGAGTACATATTAATTTCTCAACATAGTCACCCTGGTGGCTCCCTCTCAATGAGGGACCAATTTGTTGAAAGCGTCACTGTAGAATGTAAGACTTTGTTGATGGAACCAGAACAGCAGCTCTGCTTCCACCACTTAATCGCTAACAAAGTGAAGTTCTCGAAGGTGTTTCTTAAATTTTGGAACGGATGAAAATCGAAGGAAGCGATGTCAGGACTGTATGGAGGATGTCTGATGGCACTGAACCCAAGGCGCCAAATTGTTGCAGGTGTCGAAGCGCTCGTGTGTGATCTGTGGTTTTCATGCAGAAGCATAAGGTGCTCCATGCGTGAATGAATTCTTTGAATTCGTACTTTCGGATTTCTAAGGGTCTCTCAAGCACCAAAGTAGGTGTGTTACACACCGTCGTGTTACACGCTACAGTTTGGAGCACGCTAGCGGTAAAGGGTTGCAACTTCAAACAGAAATGCTGGAAGTCGCGTGAGTAATATGCAAACATGCAGTACCTCAACTGATAATGTCAACAGAATAAAAAAATTCGGAGTCAGAAATAGTCGCAGTCGTCCGTCTATAACCTAACGTTTTATCAGGCAGCAAATAACTGTATACGCTCATTCGATTTAAGTGCAGACGGTAAGACGAATATCACTAACGTAGTCATTGAAAGAACAAATGACTATCAAAAAAATTATACATGATGTAAAAGAGAGTAAGCACCATTTATCTACATCAAAAACAATTAAGCCGCACCGAGTGAGGTGGCGCAGTGGTTAGCACACTGGACTCGCATTCGGGAGGACGACGGTTCAGTCCCGTCTCCGGCCATCCTGATTTAGGTTTTCCGCGATTTCCCTAAATCGTTTCAGGCAAATGCCGGGATGGTACCTTTGAAAGGGCACGGCCGATTTCCTTCCCAATCCTTCCCTAATCCGAATTTGTGCTCCGTCTCTAATGACCTCGTTGTCGACGGGACGTTAAACACTAACCACCACCACCACCACCAATTAAGCCGCACGGGGTAGACATGCTGTCTCAGGCGCCGTGTCACGGTTCACGCGGCTCCCCCCCCCTTCCCGCCCCCCCCCCCTCAGGTATGGGTGATGGGTGTGTGTGTTGTCCTTAGCGTAAGTTTGGTCCCATAGTCCTTACCATAAATTTCCAAATTTCCAAAAACAAATATGGGAGCACAGCACAAAGTTGCGCCGGTACCCTATCAAGTCTTTATAGAAGCAATGACGTTAATCCATGTGAGTAGGTATCACCACAAAGCACAGGCCTCGAATCGACAGCAACAGCTCATTTCTAATAATAACACAGGTACTTTTGAGTACTAAATTAATTACATGTTTCTATATCCATCCTTGTGATTGATGGTCTGCGGGACTTCGGCCGTTCACATACGCAGTGAACTCAAGCATCTGCAGCCACCGTTTTTATGTCACTTTATTATACCGCAAGCAGTTTCGATGACTGAAGATGGTATATTGAGTCAGCAATGTTGGTGGCAATATAATAAAATAAAGTAAAAATGACGGTTGCCGGGGTTTCATTATATTATGTTAATTAATTTTGGGTCCCAGCAACAAATGATGAACAGACATAACATGGCTTTACGACTCCATTGTAATGCCGGCGTAACACGACTGTAAAGCCAGCGTTGCGCTGTCGCGACGCCGTACATATGCTACCTATATGCCTCTATTACGCCACACACGCAGAGTATACACAGGTACGACACCCTCATAGTCTTTGAATAATTTGGGGCACAGGTTCTCTCAAGGACTTGGTGCCCCCAGCTAATAAACATATCAAAAAATGTTTTGCATCACCTCGGTTCCGAGACTTCCGGAACCAGTACAGAAAATTGGAATAGAGATCAACATAAACATCTCTTCCGCCCTTTTACTGCTCATGAAAACCACACATTGCATGTTGTAGCACCACACAGCGAGGCCTTCAGAGATGATGGTCCAGATTGCTGCCTCTAATAGCCAGTAGCACGTCCTCTTGCACTGATGTATGCCTGTATTCGTCGTGGCATACTATCCACAAGTTTATCAAGACACTGTTGGTCCAGATTGTCCCACTCCTCAACGGCGATTCGGTGGTTGGTGGGTCACGTCGTCCATAAACAGCCCTTTTCAATCTATCCCAGGCATTTTCGATAGGATTCATGTCTGGAGAACATGCTCGCCACTCTAGTCGAGCGATGTCGTTATCCTGAAGAAAGTCATTCATAAGATGTGCACGATGAGGGCACGAATTGTCGTCCATGAGGACGAATTCCTCGCGAATATGCTGCCAATGTAGTTGCACTATCGGTCGGAGGATGGCATTCACATATCGTACAGCCGTTATGGTGCTTTCCATGACCACCAGTGGCGTATGTTGGCCCCACATTATGCCACCCCAAAAAATCAGGGAACCTCCACCATGCTGCACTCGCTGGACAGTGTGTCTAAGGCGTTCAGCCTGACCGGGTTGCCTCCAAACACGTCTCCGACGATTGTCTGGTTGAAGGCACATGCGACACTCATTTGTGAAGAGAACGTGATGCCAATCCTGAGCGGTCCATTCGGCATGTTGTTGAGCCCATCTGTACCGTGCTGCATGATGTCGTGGTTGCAAATATGGACCTCGCCATGGACGTCGGGAGTGAAGTTGCGCATCAAGCAGCCTATTGCGCACAGTTTGATTCGTAACAAGACGTCTTGTGGATGCACAAAAAGCATTATTGAACATGGTGGCGTTGCTGTCAGGGTTTCTCCGAGCCATAATCTGTAGGTAGCGGTCATACACTACATAGCCCTTGGACAGCCTGAGCAAGGCATGTCATCGACAGTTCCTGACTCTCTGTATCTCCTCCATGTCCGAACAACATCGATTTGGTTCACTCCGAGACGCCTGGACATTTCCATTCTTGATTGCCCTTCCTGGCACAAAGTAACAATGCAAACGAGATCGAACCGCGGTATTGACTGTGTAGGCATGGTTAAACTACAGACAATACGTCAAAACGAGCCGTGTACCTCCCTCCTGAATGACTGGAACTGATCGGATGTCGGACCCCTTCCGTCTAATATGCGCTGCTCATGCGTGGTTGTTTATATTTTTTGGGCGGGTTTAATGACATCGCTAACCAGTCAATGGGACTGTGTCTGTGACACAATATCCACAGTCAAAGTCTATCTTCAGGAGTTCTGGGCAACGGGATGATGGAAAACTTTTTTGTGTATTTTGCAGACCACGGTAGGACGTTACAACACGATCGTCGGATGTGTGCCATATTTTTCGATGATCCTGCTGCCTCAATTAACTCCTGTAATGAAGAGACTAACAAAACTTTATAATATGGTCTGCCACGGACGTTTAAATTTATGGTAAACTGGACTTGAATAAGCTTTAACGCAGCGAAACCAGTCGTGAATAAATCATCGCCTAACAGCTGTTTGCGGTTGTATTCAAGATCAATTGAGAGGCTGATATAATCCAACAACTGATAATCGCGGGAAGCGGATGACGACGGGGATTATGAGGAACAGTTATTGTTAGGGAATCACGAATAGGACAATTTATTGTCAAAAACACGACTCTCAGCAAACGCTTTGCAGCATGCACAATTAATTAAAATTCCGGGTGCCACTATACGATATCGGTCATTTCGCAATGAAACTCTCAAATGAAATAACGCGACGCGGATACGCAAATACGTATACTCAAATACCAAACAAGTTAGCAATTTTATTCAGGGTGTGTCGCGTCGTTCATACTCTCAACCTGACCGCGCATGACTCAACTCTGCCTTCAGACTGCAGCAGCCAACACCTGCACAGCGCTTGCGACCACCAACAAGAATCAGACTTTATTGAAAAGACTGTCAGCCGGCAGCAATTAGTTAAAAACTTACTTCGGCCACACCAGAGCTGGCTGTGATCAAGCAATTCGATAAACTGATTCTGAAAAGTTATAAATGATAGCAAATGTATCTCTATATATTTGACGATATAGAATCTTCACGTCAATATTTCATACCGTCTTCTTCTCACTACAGCGAATGACGGAATTCGCATAATACCATATACCTGAGCACTGAGCTGGAATGGAGAGCATACTGCCCAAAATCAAAGGCTCAACTTCACCCTCGAAGTGCAGACTGAAAATTAAAATTGGTCAAAGACACGAGGGTGTGTGTGTGTGGGGAGGGGGGGGGCGGTTTGAGCTTACGAGCCACCGGTGGTCTGGTGTTCCACAGCGATTTGCAGACGGAACGATGATGTCCATGAGCAGTTCCACAACATGCAGGGTTGTGGGGGGCGAAAGGTTGGGGGTGGTTGTGGCCTCCACAGGGCAGTGATATGACGACATTGTGGCCTTCATACAATCGTACAGATACTGTGATATTAGAATTCCAGGAATGCTGATGCCATTGTCAGTGATATATAGGAAGTACAGTTGCCTGAGTACCGGATGTTGACGTCAGTGATTTCAGGAATGCTGACGCTGATGTCATCAGTTCGAGGAATGCTGATGCCGGTGTCAGCATTTTTTTAATCAGAGAGTGCAGTGACTTTCTGCTGACAATAGGTTTCAAATTCGCCAGAAAATGCTGCTAGCAGGTCCATCTGAACCATTTTACAAGCGAACATTGCGAAGGGAAGTGCAGGCAAAAGATGATTGGCATCATGTATATCGCAAAGGGCTTTTGCTCACAGCTGCGTACAATGCTGCAAGTCTTCAGTGTGGCACGCAGGACGGAAACTAGACAGCAGCTGAGTGTAGGCAGCGTCGCAATTTCGTCTCTTTTCAAATAATGCAAGACGCCGAATCCACAGTGTGTAGAAAGTGCAGTTCAGGTTCTGTGAATACCATGACTTCGACCCACCCATTGAGGTTACCGTGGACGCGAGATAGGATGTACCTGCCCCCAGGGGCTCAGCATTCGTTTGCTGAGTACGGGCTTGGCGACCCCGGGGTCCTGAGCTGGGGACTGGTCGGCGCCGCCAGTCTCCTGTCACCGTAACCCCCGGACATGCTTCAGCGACCACCGTATGGCGCGACGGTGGACTGTTGTGTGCTGCAGGGAATGGTAGTCTTGGCTTGACCGCCTGGATTGCGAGGAAGGCCAACCTCTATAAAAACCCCTCAATCTTCCGGTGTGCTCCGCGCCTATGAGATGCATGGCTGTTGAGGTGGAACAGTCGCAAGCGGGCAACCTCTGGGGCACCTGCCGCACCCCAGTTGTATAAGGCTTACTCAGGCACGCGGGGCTCTGTCTGAGCGGACCTTTAGTTCCCTAGCTGCTCGTGGGACCGCAATGGACCCTTCGACCTCTACATTTCCCCCTACCAGTGCCTTGGGTGGGCCACTGGTAGGAAAACACACCCCATCGAAGAAGCGACTTCGTGCTACGAGTCCCCCAGCGCCTAGTGTTGATCGAGATTTATCAGACTCTCATAACAGAGCACATGCTGATAATCAGAATGTGTTTTTGATTATTAAACGGAAGGAGGGTAGCTTTGAGAGGGTTTCTCCCTTTTACATCCACAGGGGTCTTGAGGGAATTGCAGGAACACTTAAATCTGTGAAGCGACTGCGCAATGGGACTCTCTTAGCTGAGACATCTAGTTCCCGTCCAGTCGCTTCTCTTCGGAAAGCAACCTGTCTCGGTGAGTACGCTATCAAGACCGAGCTCCACTCCACTCTGAACTACAGTAATGGTGTTGTGACATGTAGGGACTTGGTGGATATCCCCACAGATGAGTTAAAATCTGAATGGGCTGATGAAGTTATTGTTGACGTGCAGCATATTATGAAACGAGTCGATGAGGACCTAGTCAAATCCGGCTCGTTTATTCTCACGTTCAGTTGCCCACGACTCCCAGAGCATGTTAAAGCGGGGTTCTTACGTTTGCCAGTAAGGCCATATTTCCCCAACCCAATGCGCTGCTTTAAATGTCAGCGCTTTGGGCATACTACGTTGGGATGCAATGGGATAGCCACTTGTGGTAAATGTGGTCAGCCTGCCCATGAAGGAGCTGATTGTTCATCGCCTGTGAAGTGCGTGAACTGCTCTGGGAGTCACCCTGTCTGGAGCTGGGTCTGCCCCATCTATCTCGACGAACGGAAGATACAGGAGATTAAAACATCTAAGCGCATCCCCTATGGTGAGGCCAAGAAGCTCTTTAAGGCCATGCAACCTCCTGTGTTTACTACATCTTTCGCTTCCGCTCTGAAAAAACCAGTACAAATGGCCACTGTTGCTACGCAAACGAAGGTTGCTAGTGTTAGCACTAATACCTGCGTTTGCCAGTGCACTTGTGCTGCTGTGGTTGTTTTGCAGCCTGCGGCTCTCCCCGCAACGTTGGACAAGGCTGTGGTTGCTGACATTGGGGTACTTCCTCCCTCTCCCCATATGGGGCCTTCTGCCGAGGCGAGTAATGCTCCACCTGTTGACAAGGCTCTGCATTCTAAGCCCCCCAAGACAAAGACGCCGAAGCTGAAGGTTTTGCCACCTGCTGAGACTAGTCAGGATCGGTCCGATGACGAGGCCATCGTACTGTCTGACTTCTCCCGTGGGTCGCCATCGGAGCTGATGGACATTGACGTCGACCGGGGGCGATCTTCTCGCCCCAGGAATAAATCTCCGGCCAGTACTGGCTCTCCTCCAAAGCACAGAGGCAGGGTGAGAGTTCAGCCCCCCTAATCACTGGCTCCCATATTGCAGTGGAACCTGAATGGGTTCAGGACGCATGTGGCCGAATTACAGCTCCTTGTACGAGAGTGCCCTTTGTGCTTATGTCTCCAAGAGACACATTTTCGGGCCACTGATGCTCCTTCTTTACGGGGCTATACCGTCTATCGGAAAGATGATCTGACGGGGGAAAGGGCAAAGGGTGGTGTTGCGGTTTTTGTCCGTGACATGCACCCCTCATCTGAGCTCCCTCTCGTTACAGACTTGCAAGCAGTTGCAGTTGACCTTCTTGTGGGTCGGAGGCTCACAGTCTGTTCACTTTACTTACCACCTCAGGATGCGATAGACTCTGGGGTTCTCGCAGACCTTATTAGCCAACTCCCCCGCCCATTTCTTCTTCTGGGGGACTTCAATTCTCATAATGTCTTATGGGGCTCTTCGACTACTTGCCCCAGGGGTCGCATTCTGGAGAGCCTCATGATGTCTGAAGAACTGTGCATCCTCAACTCTGGTGCTCCCACCCATTTCTGTACTGCTTCTGGGTCGTCAACAGCTACTGACCTTTCCTTTTGCTCTCCAGCACTCGCGGATTCTGCTCTGTGGGAGGTTGCTGCTGACCTCCACTCTAGTGACCACTTCCCCCTTTGGATTCGTCTCCTGGATGAGGCTATGGCATTACCAGTGCCGCCCCAGTGGCACCTCTGCCGAGCTGACTGGACACTTTTCAGCCAACTGGCTGTTTTGGAACACCGTGCCAGCGTCCACGAATGGGTAGACCATGTTACAGCTGTGGTCTCCCATGCTGCTGAATTGTCAATCCCACGGTCATCCGGTCATCCCAAGAGGCGTCCTGTCCCTTGGTGGACCACTGAGTGCCGCTCATCCATCCGAGCCCTCCGTGCAGCTCTGCGTCGCTTCAAGTGCCGTCCCTCAGCTGAGAATCTTGCGGCCTTTCGGGTGGCAAGGGCCAAAGCGCGGCGCGTGATTAAAGAGAGCAAACGACGGTCATGGCAATCGTTCTTGAACTCCATCTCCCGCTCCACTAATTCTACGAAAGTATGGGAAGCCATCAGGAGGATTTCCGGGAAACGCAGCCAACTACCTGTCACGGCATTGCTGCATCAGGGAAGTCTTCTCACGGCGCCGAGAGACATTGCCCAGACACTGGCCATGCATTTTGCGGCATCTACCGCCACTATTAACTGTGATCCAGATTTCTGCCGCTACCGCACTGCCATCGAGAGGGGTCACTTGGACTTCAGGTCTCCAAATTCTGAGCCCTGCAACTGCCCCTTCACAATGTGGGAACTGGATTCGGCGCTGTCGGTGGCTCATGATACTGCGCCTGGTCATGATCAAATCCGGTACAGCATGCTGCAGCACTTGTTACTGCCTTCCAAGGAAGTTCTCCTAAATTGTTTTAATATGATATGGTTATCCGGCACGTACCCTGACTCGTGGCGGGAGGCGATTTTGATTCCCCTCCTCAAACCGGGGAAGGACCGAACGCATCCCAGTAGTTATCGGAGTATTGCTTTGACGAGCTGTGTCGGGAAGACGTTGGAACGCATGGTCAACCGTCGCCTGCTTGAGACCAGGCAGCTCCTTAGCCCCTCTCAGTGTGGCTTTCGGAGATGTCGTTCAACTATAGACAACTTGACCTTGCTTGAGGCGGCCATCCAACAGGCATTCCTGCGTAACCAGCATTGTCTAGGTGTATTCTTTGACATTAATAAGGCGTATGACACTACTTGGCGCCGCCATATCCTCAATCAAATCCATGAGTGGGGCTTTCGTGGCCGTCTCCCCATCTTCATTCGGTCCTTTCTTTCCCACCGCCTCTTTCGATATAGGGTTGGTAATGTGCTATCTGATTTGTATGTGCAGGAGAATGGTGTTCCTCAGGGAAGCGTTTTAAGTGTCACCCTCTTTGCCGTCGCCATTAACAGTATCACGTCCACTATCCGGAGTCCTGCCCAATGCTCCTTGTTTGTGGACGATTTTGCTGTTTTCTGTTCTTCCTCCAGTCTTGTCACTGCTGGTCGGCAGTTGCAGCTTACGATACAGCGATTAGAGGCATGGACTGCGAAGACGGGTTTTGCCTTTTCTGCAGACAAATGTGTGTGTGTTCTTTTTAATCGTTCTCGACGTCTTTTTAACTCCCCTGAATTGCGTCTGAGGGACACCATTCTTACTTTTAGCGACACTGTGCGGTTCCTGGGCCTCACTTTTGATTCCAAATTGTCGTGGTTGCCTCACCTTAAAGACCTCAAGGTGCGGGCCCTGAAGGCACTGAATCTTTTGAAGTGTCTGAGCCATCGGTCCTGGGGAGCAGATCGGGCGCGTCTGCTGCAATTTTATAGGGCTTTCGTCCGATCGCGTCTTGACTATGGTTGCACCGTGTATGGGTCAGCAAGGCCTTCGTATCTGAAGATTCTTGACGCAGTACACCATGAGGGTATCAGGCTGGCCACTGGTGCCTTCCGTACCAGTCCCATCCCCAGCCTGTGTGCTGAGGCAGGGGAACCGCCGCTCGCCATCCGGCGGAAACTCCTCAAGGTGCGACGGGTGTGTCAATTCCTTGCCTGTCCTACCTCCCCTGCGTACCCTACCGTTGCCCGACCGCCTATGGAACGTCTCTTTTCCAGTCGTCCCAGGGCAACGAGACCATTTGGGATTCGTGCCAAGCATTTGCTTGAGTCCCTTGGTGTTGAGCGTGTGGCCCCCCAACGACAAGGTTTTACTCGCCTGCCTCCCTGGTTGCTCCAGAGGCCCAGCGTCCTTTTAGACTTGTCGGAGTACCGGAGGAGCTGCACTCGTGCGTTTGTTTTTACCTGCTTATTTTATGATATTTTAAACCAGCATCCCGACCATGTACCAGTATTTACGGATGGCTCTAAACAGGAGGACTCTGTTGGTTGTGCTGTTGTTTTCCCTGATCGAGTCGTCAAGTTACGGCTTCCTGCGGCGTTTACCATCTTTGATGCCGAATTGTTTGCGATCTTGCGGGCATTGGAGCAGATGCGATGTGTTCCCAGTCGTAAGTTCCTCATCTGTTCTGACTCCCTGAGTGCCCTTCAGACCATGCAACACTTGTACCCAGCGGATACGGTCGTCCAGGACATCCATGATGCCCAACTCCACCTGCAACGGCAGGGGAAGGAGGTTTCCTTCTGCTGGGTGCCGGGGCACGTGGGTATTAGGGGAAACGAACTGGCGGATGTGGCTGCCAAAGATGCATGTTCCCGCCCTCACGTTGTTGAATGTGCCGTCCCCCTCCATGCTGTTACCTCCCTCCTGCGTTATCGCGTTCTGCGTCAGTGGGAAGAGGAGTGGCTGGCAGTCGGTGAAAATAAGCTGCGTCTGGTCAAGGCCACCATGCGGCCATGGCGCACGTCCTACCAGTCATGTAGGCGGGATGAGGTTCTCCTCACTCGCCTCCGCATCGGGCACAGTCCCTTAACGCATGGTTTTTTACTCCGGCGGGAGGACCCCCCAATCTGCAGTGCTTGTGGCGTCCAGATTACTGTCCGCCACATTTTACTTGACTGTCTTTTATTCTCTGACCAGAGGGCGGTGGTTTCTTTGCCACCGGATTTGCCCTCTATTTTACAAGATGACGCAACGACTGTAGTTAAGGTCTTACGGTTTTGTGTCCTGTCCAATTTGTTGCCTCGGATTTTAGGGAGAGGGTTTTAATGTGCTGCTGGTGACTGGCTCACCCAGGTTTTAGGTAAGAGGTCAGCCAGTCACGATTACCTCCTTGTTTCCCTTCGGTTTCTTTTCTATTTTCCTTGTTTCCCTTCCTTTTTAGTGTGTTCCTTCTCCTCTTGTTTTGCCTCTGTATGTGAGGATTTGGAACTGCGTCAGGTCTGTGTCTTTTAGCCGTTCTCCTTGTTCGCTGTTCGTCTTAGTCCCTTCACTGCATGTGTTCCTGTTTTTGTGCGTTTGGGCGCTGATGACCACGCTGTTTACCGCCCGTAAATCTCAAACACACACACACACACACACACACACAGGATGTACCTCGCTACATTCTTGATGTGCAAGTATTCCCTTTTCTTCTGCCTCTTCATGACGAGCATGTGTGAAAACTTACATCTTCCAAGATGTCAACAGCTGCGGTCGCAAGGTTGAATGCATGTAAGTTATTATGGGATTCAAGAACACCCACTATATAATGCCTTGACTCACTCGATAAATCCCAAACAAAGTGTTGAAGACTATGTGCTCCAGTGATATTCATGTGACCACCGCCCATCTTATAGATCAACGTAGACTCATAGACTGCAGGTGGCAGCACTAGCAGAGCAGGTTAAATAATGCGTGTAGGGTGGACATGGGAAACAGTGTAGTCGTTGTCTTAATGCGGAAACGGTGCGATTTATCTGAAGTCCAGAAGGGCACGATCCCTGGACAAGTATGGAAGCATTTCTGACACGATTATGTTTCTAAAACGTTTTCTTACCGTCATGATTAAAGTATATCGTGCGTGGCAAAACGGAGCCATCCAAACACGGTACGGAGTCAGTTGTGGTGCAGCACAGGCCTTAGATGACAGGGTGAAAGGCGGAGATGCGCATGAACGTGCAACTGTAGGCAAATGGGCACTCAGATGAACCAAGGAGCAACAGCCTCTTCTCAACGACAGCTCAGCGAACGTTGCAGTTACTCAACGTATGGTCCTCGTCAGCAGAGTCCCGTTTCAGGTACCCATGCTGACTGCTGTTCATCAGTGATGAAGGCTGGAATTTGCTAGTAAGTACCCCAACTGGACGTCCACCCAGTGGCGACAGGTGGTTCCAGAGCCCCTACATTAATCGTCTGAAGGGGCGCACAGGACGAGGTAGCGCTATGATCTGGGAAATGTAATCGTGGTATCCCAGGGTTATCTCGTCAATCTGGAAGGCGTAAAGCATCAAGAGAAGTGTCCATCAATCTGTGGCGTCCTTGCCCATCCCTAGGTCTACAGACGTTAAAGCAACCTCTGGCGTGCCACAGGGGAGTGTTATGGGACCATTGCTTTTCACAATTTATATAAATGACCTAGTACATAGTGTCGGAAGTTCCAGGCGGCTTTCGCGGATGATGCTGTAGTATACAGAGAAGTTGCAGCATTAGAAAATTACAGCGAAATGCAGGAAGATCTGCAGCGGATAGGCACTTGGTGCAGGGAGTGGCAACTGACCCTTAACATAGACAAATCTAATGTATTGCGAATACATAGAAAGAAGGATCCTTTATTGTATGATTATATGGTAGCGGAACAAACACTGGTAGCAGTCACTTCTGTAAAATATCTAAGAGTATGCGTACGGAACGATTTGAAGTGGAATGATCATATAATATTTATTGTTGGCAAGGCGGGTGCCAGGTTGAGATTCATTGGTAGACTCCTTAGAAAATGTAGTCCATCAACAAAGGAAGGGCTTACAAAACACTTGTTTGACCTATACGTGAGTATTGCTCATCAGTGTGGGATCCGTACCAGGTCGGGTTGACAGAGGAGATAGAGAAGATCCAAAGAAGAGCGTCGCGTTTCGTCACAGGGTTATTTGGTAAGCGTGATAGTGTTACGGAGATGTTTAGCACGCTCAAGTGGCAGACTCTGCAAGAGAGGCGCTCTGCATCGCGGTGTAGCTTGCTGTCCAGATTTCGAGAGGGTGCGTTTCTGGATGAGGTATCGATTATATATTGCTTCCCCCTACTTATACCTTCCGAGGAGATCACGAATGTAAAATTAGAGAGATTCAAGCGTGCACGCAGGCTTTCCGGCAGTCGTTCTTCCCGCGAACCATACGCGACTGGTACAGGAAAGGGAGGTAATGACAGTGGCACATAAAGTACCCTCCTCTACACACCATTGGGTGGCTTGCGGAGTATAAATGTAGATGTAGATGTAGGTGTACATACAGTTTGTTTCTCCCCAGCACGATGGCATCTACCACCAGCGCAATGCAATGTGTTATATAGCTCGTAGTGTATCAGCGTGGCTCGAAGAGCACCAGAATGAGTTTATTACTCTCAAGACAACAAACCTCCCGGGTTTAGGTCCAATTTCGAATCTGTGGGACCACCTCGATTGGGTTGCTGGCGCTATGGATCATCAACTGATAAACCTAGCACGGCTGGTACAGCAGTGGAGTCGGAATGGCTCTACATCCCTGTCGGTACCTTCCAGAAGCTGACTGACTCTCTTCCTGCACGTCTCGCAGCGGTTTGAGCCGCAGAAGGTGGTTATTCAGCATTATGACAGGTGGTTACACTAACGATGCAGCAGCGGGTGAAATGTAGCAGGCACTGTCTTCAGAATATGGTAGCTGCAGTATAGGCCGCACTTCCAAATACGCGCGCTGCCATTTACGCCACCGCGTTTCCTACAGCCGCCACCGTGGGACGAGGGCGCTGCCACGAACGATTGCGCCGCTGCCAACGAGATATGAGCACTCCTTCTCCGAGCTCCAGCGGCAGATGCACTTAAGTTCTAACGTTCATGGAACGACCCCATTTCTTTTGACAGTCGAATAACGTTTACAGACTTCTGTAGTGGCCAAGCCTGGAAGAAGTATTGAAGACTGACAGACGTATAAATCTTTTTTATCTTTATATATTTCTACATTCAAATCTACTGTTAGCAACTGATGCTGCATGTATTATTTTTAGTATTTGATATAAGATGTAGATCAGTTAATATCTGAATTCGCTATTCATGAACACCGGCTGGAGTGGCCGAGCGGTTCTAGGCGCTACAGTCTGGAACCGCGCGACCTCTACGGTCGCAGGTTCGAATCCTGCCTCGGACATGGATGTGTGTAATGTCCTTCGGTTAGTTAGGTTTAAGTCGTTCTGAGTTCTATTGGACTGATGACCTCAGAAGTTAAGTCCCATAGCGCTCAGAGCCATTTGAACCAGCCATATTCATGAACAGCATCTCATTCTCGCATCTGTATCCACTAAAGAACCACATAGCGTGCAAGGAAATGCTAACAGGACCAACACGGGATCTGATAATAAAAAAAGGTATCGTTGACTGCGCCGTCATTTAGAATCTCTTGCAGTCCAGCCAGCACAGATCTGACGGCAATTACAAGAAACTGATGCCAACTGCATTAACTAAATATATGACTGACTACTTCATCCGCTAGCTGACAGTGCGACACACACAAATTATTCACCTGTATTACCACTGAGATACGGACCTCATTACTAACCATTGTCTGGGACCAACATACATGTGGGGACACGTCACATTTGGAAAAAAAATTAATCGTTATAAAATAATTCTTAACAGTTCTACATTACTGTAAAGCACTCTTACGGTGTCTTAACCAAGTCTTCGCGCGAGCGATGCGGATGTGAACGAACGTGTCCTCTTCAAGATTCTTACTGTCTTGTTTGTTCATATAGTGCGTTTGCGTGCCGCTTTGTTTGTTGAAAGATCGTTTGGAAGTGCCAATAGAGTCCGTAGTGTTGTTGCTCTATACGAAATAAAGTATTTTGAAGCGTAAATAACCGGCAACGTCTATCACCAGGCAGGGCTGGATTTACAATCTGCTAGGAGACAGAGGTAGTCTTCATCAAAAATTTAATGTCCTCTCTACTTTGTACTATCAGCACCTGATCAGGTACCACCACTCTTACAAACTGAAATCAAGAGTCATCTGACTGGGTTTTCCAGGGTCCAACCCAGCAGAGGCGTTGCCAGCTATGTCGTGCTGTTAGCAAAGGCACTCGCTTCGGTGGTCTGCTGCCATATCCCACTAACGCCAAATCTCGCCACACTATCCTAATGGGTACGTTCCTCGTAGTCCGTCGTACGTCCCACATTGATTTCTGAGGTTTTTTTACGTAATGTTACTTGTCTGTCAGCACTGACAACTTCACAAAACGCCGCTGCTCTCGGTCATCAAGTGAAGGCAGTCGGCCACTGCATTGTCCGTGGTGACAGGTAACGCTTGAAATTTGTTATTCTCGGCAAACTCTTGACACTGTGAATCTCGGAATACTGAATTCCGTAGCAATTTCAGAAATGGTGTGCCCAATGCGTCTAGCTCCAGCTACCATTCCGCGTTCAAAGTCCGTTAATTCCGCTAGTGCGGCCATAATCACGTCCGAAACCTTTCCACATGGATCACTTGAGTATGGATGACAGCTCTGCCAATAGACTACCCTTTTATATCTTGTGTACGCGATACTACCGCCATCTGTATATGTGTGTATCGCTTGGCAGGCGGCGCCGCTGCTCTACCCTTTTGGTAAATGACACATACACAACGTAGATATAGCATGGGCTAGAGAGTTAGTTAGCGTAGAAGTAAGTAGAGGGGCTGCACATCATGGCGTAGTAGACAATTAAAGTTGAACAGAGGAAAAAGAACATAATCAAACTAGTGTAAATCGAAATATCAGAAAAGTGGAGTATCTAAGTGTATAAAATATATGAATGTATTAAATCGATACAAAATAAATAATTAGCTGAACAGATACAGTAAACTGGAAAAGGGTAAATGCTGGCCTACGTAAAAAACGTAAATAAATAGTGTAGTTAAATTATAAACAAGAAAAAGTAAAAAATCGCTAAAATGAGGTGAACAAGAAGTATAAAGCAAATGAGGTGCAGTACGTCCGACCGCCACCACTTTCTCCAATATGCCGCTGTAAGGGATCTGTGATCCCATGAATATAGGTGCTAGTATCCGACGCCCAGGTCGATAGCAGGCAGGAGTCGATTGTCGAGCGCTGCAGCAGGCAGTGAGACTAGTGTTGAGTGCGAAGTAGTACTGGAGAGTGTCTAGCGAGCGGTAGTGTTGGAGAGACGGGCAAGAATGGCGGTCGAGTTAAAATTCACCGGAGTATGACGAGTGAGCACGTCCCCCTGATCGTCGTGGGGTTGACCCTCACTAATACCGATTCGCGAGTGATATGAAACAGAAAGTGACAAGTGCCGAATTACGTGTTTCGCGTCAACCGCGTCGGCCAGCAACATCCATGGATTGCAGTGAGGATTGTTGTGATTGTTAACCATCAGCATTGCGTGTGACGAAGTACTGAAAATCAGCAATCAATAAAAAGAGATAACCACAATTAGACGTGTAAGGCGAAGGTAGCAACTGCCTCAGAATTTGTGTGTTAGTAGGAAATATATATCAGTTTTGTACATCGCAACCTTTGTGGTCCTTAATAATAGACAAACTTTCAATCATTAGCTACTCCGTCTCAGAACAGCCGCACTAGGTTGAAATACCCTCGAAACCACAGCAGAAAACCCGATAGCCTTTCATCCATTAAGCACACGGTCATATAATCATAATAATTAACTGTTTGGTGGCTTCGAAAAATTACACAAAATCCAAAAGGAATGTAATGGGGGGGGGGGGGGGTGTTTCACCGCGACCAGCCGAGGAGGAGGGCATACCCCCGAGGAGAGTCATTCTCCAAGCACGCAGCGAGAAGCCGGGCAGACATCCTCGCCTCGCCCAAGGAGGGACACGTAGCGAAGGGCCTGTCTGACAAAGAGAAGCGTGCCGAGAACCGATGGACACCTGCAACCATTAGGACGGAACGCCAAGAATGTACGCGTGAAAGCAAGTGAGTTCTTCTGTCCCGGCGGCAGTTATTTTACTTGCCTTAGAAAGCAGGAATGTCCCACCAATTCTAGCACCCTATGGGCACAGGAAGGAGCGTACACAAAGAGCATTGAATTGACGTGTGAAAGAAGTCAGCGTTCTTCAGATGGTTTTCTCGACAGTAGGGACATTCCTTATAAATCACGGACACCGGAAGATTTTGAGACGGAGCCCAGACTTGAGTCTGTCCAGACCCCACGCGGAGAGAGCGGTTACAAAGAGGTGTTATGTAGCCTCGGAATACAGGAAAACATCGTAAGAATGTGAAATCGTGAGAAGGATGTCATTTCAGGAGGCACACGCCAGCCCACGCGATAGGAAATCTCCACCCCGCACAGAGAGACGTGGTGATGAAACGGCTATCTGTCATTGGGCTGCACTGAAAATTTCTTCCGATAATGACAACGCCGAAAGGAAGAATATTTCGAAGAGGAGCTGAGAGATGCGTGGAGAAGCGAGAGGGGGAGTCGTAAGGACACCGCGGAAGCTAGAGGACATGGACGCTCTTCCACCCATCACCAACATCCGCCTTCCGACACCGTGATCGCACAACTTCGCCCACGCAACCGACAATGGGCAGACTACGTGGAGATCGTAGCCAGGCCTAGCGGCAAAGCCGCGGTTGCTGATGAGTCCGAGGCGACGCGCCATACCGAAGCAGCGCCTGCAGCTGACAGCAGTACACGACAGACGATAACGAACAGTGGTGAGACGATTCGTCCACCCCCTCCTCCTTCCGCTTAATAACTGAGTCGTGCCCACGCCCAGTCAAATGAGCCCTGAGATTTATAATTTTGTTTTGGTTTGTGTAAACACGAAAATAAACACATTTCTTTCAGGTTTCGATCATATAAGCTATCTTTTACGAGTACATTCATACATGAACCACTTAAATACGAACCATTGGTGTTTGATTTCTTTTCACTATTGATATCAAGCAATCGTTGGCTCCTAGTGTGGGGCACTCTCATTAGTAATCTACTCGCCATTTCATGTACGACAGCACAGAGAAGAATTCACAGTTCACCACAAATGGCATCGGAAGAAAGGGAACCGCTGATGATAAAAACCAGACTCGGAAAGGCGGGGAAAAAAAGTGTAAATTTCTAAATATAAAAACATTACATGTCGGTGTGATCCTTACATCTTGGAGTTTAGGCATAAAAAAGTCACCTTAATAAGCATTAAGGTATAAATATGTAAGGCTCATGAAGCATATAAAGTGAAAGAGGGATAACTACAACTAATTAAAAAATGGACAACATATGATCATAATATACTTGAGTATTGGTGGCCATGGTCGTATTTTCTACCGCTATGACTGCTTTTGTGTTTGTAACTAAGTAATGGTGTCTTTCTCATACTTCATATGTACGTGTGCAGTCCTATTTTCGCATCCCTCAAATGACGTTTATTTATTCCTCATTTCTAGAATCTTCCATTCTCGAGTTTTTCTCTATGTGACATATACCGTTGGTATTAATTTTTATGTTACATATGTCATTGGCATCAGTTTTAGCGTGAGTTTCCAGCATTTTATACTTAATCTCTTTCCCGAATTTATGCTGTTAAATAGTGTTCGTAGTATGGAATAACTTCCCCCCCCCCCCCTCCCACCGGATTATCTGATGAAGCCTTGGCCAGGCAAAATGTGTAATAAACAAATTACAAATCTGCAACCTACTACTGTTTTTACAATCAACATATCGTGAGGTTGCTGTATCAGTCAGCCACCATGGAATAAAACAGTTTTTATAATAAAGTAAGTATCGTCTGCGACGCTCCTGCACTTAAAGCCAAAACATGTGCAAGTCTCCCAGTGCGACAAAAGCTTGGTGCAACGCAAACGTTAGACAGGATGCAACAAGACGTCAACATCTATAATCTAACAATTTTAAAATTGCACACTCAACACAGGAAGCTCTTCCTCTGACCCTTGATCTCCAGACCACACGTACAACATAGAGTATAGAAGCTCCCAATAACCCTCAAGCATTAAATATTGATCAACGAGTTCCACCACAAGTAGTCGGAGTTCCGACATTACAATCGACTCAAAAGTCGTTTGTCAGACTACAGATCTCGGTGGTTCCCCATATGCCTCAATTTTCCTGTTAGCACCTGGCGATAATTCTCAATCTGAGACATTCTCATGCAAAGTATCCCCTACCTTTTGTTCCTACAACTGTAGGGCATCGAATCGTCTGTGATGATAAAAGTTGTCACTGTGTTTATGTAATTTACGAAACATCCATGGGGGAGACGTCACACCATGCTCAACAGCCTGATGAAGACTCTTTATCAGTGGAATATGGAATAATTCAAGTCGTTCCTAAAGGCAACCGGAAAATGAAAAAAAAGGTCGAGACGGGTCCCTCAGATTCATCTTATACATTCCATGTTGTTTTGCCACACACTATCTGTATGAACAGGTAGTAAACCAACGTTTTTACACCGAAATTCGTGAACCTGTGCCTTTCCTACACCGTTTTCCTTTAATTTAGTGCAGTATGCGTAATTGGGCGAATGTGAGTCAAGTAAGGTTAGCTCGCAGGTGTAGACTGGTACCGTAGTTCTGCCAGCCAGCAGTAGCGTAGGTGGAAAGGCAGAGGCATCTAATTGTGGCAGAACAGGTGTCTGATCAGGTAAACTCAGATGAGTTTCTGGAATGGCTAGTCCTTCAAACTGGGGCATTCTTCCATTGTGTCTTGGAAAGAACATGTGTCCCTCGGACAGTCTGTGGATTTAATTCAGCAGTTTGGATATTAGGGGGAAATCACTTTAGTTATTGTAGGGATAATTTCGTGCGTGTATTGATTATAAGTATGTTGGTAGGAAGTACTTCATGTGTGCATAGGTTTGAAACCATGTGGTGTTCAGTAAGGCTAGTAAAGTGAATTATATAAAAAGTTAATAAAAATCAAAAGTAAAAATAAAAATTGAAATATCAGCCCCAGATTTTGCGCCATTATTGTGCATAACATGGGTTAAATTCTTTATTTTTCATGATTTGTGGGCCGTAACTTTGGTGGCTTTGTTCAGTCACAACTCCACACAACCGATGGCAGGAATCAAGTTTATTCTTCCACTGACTTTCAGTAAATATCTGCCCTCTCAGCGCGTAATTATTGTTTGTACAGATTTTCGAACTTAAGTTGATTTTTTGTGGAGTAGGCAGGTTCTTTCTTTGCGTGCACAGCTGATACAATCGGCTGTGTGTTAATTAAAGTCCACAAAAATTCATTGATTATGGAGCACGGAATACATCCAATCTTGCAGAATAGAACGACTACCAAAATACATGGTTTATTTTGTAATGTGAAATTCAACGTATTTTTCACTTTTTTCATGTGCTCAGGACTGAGCGAGGGCTCCTCTACTGATCTGGCAGTAGTCTTGGTTGTGGTTATTAGTAGTGGAGAAACACTTTCATTGCTATTTCTTTCGTTTTATCGCGTATAAATTTATGGACGTCATAGCAATGGAATTGCAAGCTTCCGCCTGACGCCGATAGCCGTCCTCATATGATCTGGTGGACCCAATGGTGCGTGTTTGCTGAGCCACACCTCCAGTGGGTCGGTACCGCAAGTGCCCTCTTTCGCCGCAGTATACGACAACCAGCGGCAACGACGCGGCACACTCGCGCTCAGAGCCACATCGCTGTGGGAAGTTATGCAGACGCCACCTACGCACGGCAAAGCCGACATAGTTTGTGCTTCACCACAGAGAGACACTTCCTTGTTGCAACTGAGAGCCGAACTCTGCTTATTGTCTCATTGTTTCTAATGTCTTCGTTTGCCTGGAGAAATACAGATTACTTAAATCTTATGTTTGTTGTGTTAACTTTTTCACTGATCATTTCTGCTCCTGTATAGCTTTCCTACGACGGCAGCTGCCATATCACTGAGTAGCAGCCTCTCATTACCATTGTGTACGATGTCATACATCTCTGGCGAACGAACGGGCATCTGACTGAACTATTTCCCATCTTATGCCACATTTTATTAACAAGACGTTTAGCCTTCGTGAAGCATCTTCAGATCGTCTATAGCGATAGCAAAATAAGCTAGAATTGTTTTGGTCCACACTAGCGCCTACCTTACAGTCTTGGCAAGAACAGGACCGGTACACGTATAACACTGTCACAGAACGATTTACATATCGGACTTTCGACTCCATCGCTTCCGGAGCAAGGTCTCTTATCCACAATTGATACATTTACCCTTCTCCATCATCCCTAAAAGTTCGTAACATCATCATAGCATCGCCCTGTATAACGACTGTATCCTTTCACTCAAGGATGCTCAGCAATGGAGGACTTGTTTTATCGATGAATCTCGTCAGCGCCGTCTCGTTTTCTATAGGTGACTCTGTCACCATTCTCAAACATTCAAGGTATTGGGAGGAAATCTACAAAAAATGTCTCTGAGCGCTATGGGAGTTAACATCTGAGGTCATCAGTCCCCTAAAACTTAGAACTACTTAAACATAACTAACCTAAGGACATCACACACATCCATGCCCGAGGCAGGAATCGAACCTGCGACCGTAGCGGTCGCGCAGTTCCAGACCGCTCGGCCACACCGGCATCAGGAAATCTACAAGTAGAGTGATATTCATTTCCCATGTAGCTCCTATACACCATAATTACACTGCACATTCTTCACTGGTAACGGGTATATTCCTTATCCACGTTATCTGTGCTACATCGTACTTCTTCACTCACTTCGCACATTTCAATTGTGTTCTACGTCAATATATAAATTATTTTCCTAGCATTGGGTTCTTATGGTTATCGATAAATCAATCGTTGCATATCTGAGCCTGCAGTTCACCTTCCGGTACATATAACGAAGTGAATTTTAGTATTTTGGTTTTTCAAGAAATGTGGAAACCAGTCTACTTGTAAAGAACGCAGAAAAATGTACGTACGCGTGGTATTGCCCTGCAGCGACCAGAACTGGTACTGTGGCTGCAGCAAGTCACGTGGAAACCACTTTGCGGTTCCAGTATTGGCGCTCTTCGGTGAAATCCAGCCGCTGTGATTAAAACGAGCTCACTTCCTGCCTCTGGTGACATCAAAGGCTGCCGCAGACGCCTACGCCAACCGCTGTGACACCTGCAGCATGGAACTGGTCCTGATTGCCTGCACACGTCTCGACCGTGTGGAGGGCGATTCAGATTCGAAATCGGGGAAAGCTACCTAATGAAATTATAGGTCTTCTCTAAAATTTATAGTCTCTGAAAGCAGGCTTTCCTTACAACAACGAGAATTTCTTCTTCTTTTTTTTTTTTTTTGTAACAACAGCTATTTCTGACCATAAATTAATTACAGAACTTACAGGTTTCCATTATACAAATCAGAATGTGGTTAAGACTGGAATATTGCATAGTATATACACGTTAGATGGTATAAAGAACTAGTAACGGGAAAGTTTCCACCGAAAAAGTTTCATCAAGTTTTGCAATAGCGCGTAGAGTTTGCGCATCACATCGAAAACACGGTAAACAGTGAATTCGGAAAATAAAAGAGTAGTCAACGGCTGTTTAGTTTCTTTCCCCTAAAGCGCGATATATCTTCTACTATTAACAGTCAGGGAAATGCAGCTATACAACTACGTGTGTAAGGATAAGGAACTTCAATTGCAACTCTTAACGCTATACTTTGATGCTTAACCTGAAACACAATCGCTGGAGACTAAACTTTTCACTGACGCAGAAAAGAGGTTAGAGGACGTTTAAATACGAAATGTTGAAGAGGCATCTTGGAGCGTGGTAACGAGTTTTTAAAAATTGACATATTCCGAAGTGGGAGTACGCGACATTCTCAATGTTTGTGTAATAATTTGTTGTGAGCAACATAGCTTAGAAATTATGTTCAGCTTCTGTACTTCACTGATGTATCTTACAGATTTCATGCCACTCAGAATGCTTAATTGGATTTTGTTATAAATCCCGAAGAAGATATGAGCGGATTAACCACATCCGGAAATGGCAGTCAATTGATGAAACAGTTAATACACTACTGGCCATTAAAATTGCTGCACCAAGAAGAAATGCAGATGATAAACGGGTATTCATTGGACAAATATATTATACTGGAACTGACATTTGATTACATTTTCACGCAGTTTGGGTACAAAGATCCTGAGAAATCAGAACCCAGAACAACCACCTCCGGCCCTAATAACGGCGTTGATACGCCTGGGCATTGAGTCAAACAGAGCTTGGATGGCGCGTGCAGGTACAGCTGCCTATGCAGCTTCAACACGATACCACAGTTCATCAAGAGTAGTGACCGGCGTATTGTGACGAGCCAGTTGCTCGGCCACCATTGACCAGACGTTTTCAATTGGTGAGAGATCTGGAGAATGTGCTGGCCAGGGCAGCAGTCGAACATTTTCTGTGTCAGAAAGGCCCGTATAGGACCTGCAACATGCGGTCGTGCACTATCCTGCTGAAACGTAAGGTTTCACAGGGATCGAATGAAGGGTAGAGCCACGGGTCGTAACACATCTGAAATGTAACGTCCACTGTTCAAAGTGCCGTGAATGCGAACGGGAGGTGACCAAGGCGTCTAACCAATGGCACCCCATACCATCACGCCGGGTGATACGCCAGTATGGCGATGACGAATACACGCGTTCACCGTGATGCCGCCAAACACGGATGTGACCATCATGACGCTGTAAACAGAATCTGGATTCATCCGAAAAAAATGACGTTTTGCCATTCGTGAACCCAGGTTCGTCGTTGAGTACACCATCGCAGGCGCTCCTGTCTGTGATGCAGCGTCAAGGGTAACCGAAGCCATGGTCTCCGAGCTGATAATCCATGCTGCTGCAAACATCGTCGAACTGTTCGTGCAGATGGTAGTTGTCTTGCTAACAGTCATTGGATCTCGACCAACGCGAACAGCAATGTCGCGATACGATAAACTGCGATCGCGATAGGCTAAAATCCGACCTTTATCAAAGTCGGAAACGTGATGGTACGCATTTCTCCTCCTTACACGAGGCATCACAACAACGTTTCACCAGGCAACGCCGGTCAACTGCTGTTTGTGTATGAGAAATCGGTTGGAAACTTTCCTCATATCAGCACGTTTTAGGTGTCGCCACCGGCGCCAACCTTGAGTGAATGCTCTGAAAAGATAATCATTTGCATATCACAGCATCTTCTTCCTGTCGGTTAAATTTCGCGTCTGTAGCACGTCATCTTCGTGGTGTAGCAATTTTAATGGCGAGTAGTGTATAAACAATGTAACGTTTAAGCGATCTTGAACGTAGTAAGTTATTATAGAAGCATCGAGACTACACAGTTAATCTGGTTATTCTTACAGCGAGGTCTCTCAATAGTTTTATGCAAGGCGCTTTAGCACTGTACGTACTACTCTTAGCGAGGCTACAGCAAGAGTGCATTGGGAATGTCCATGGCTCTTACGCTTTTTTCTTTGAATCGCATGTTTTAAATCACTTCTTTCTTAATTATATCGGCAGCGTATTCATACTGAACTCTAGGCCTTATAGCATAATTTTGCAGAAGAACACAGAAGTCACAAACATTTACTTCTGCTTTTTGTTGTTTATTTTGCATTTCCTTCCCACTAAATTATCCTCGTTCTTTAACATAAATAAAAACCTAATCGGCAGGTTGTCTCTATGTACAGCACATTTATTTTAAATTTAAAATGAGTACAGATTTTGTGTTTTACATCTATATAAAACAGAATGAACCTTCAGGTATTTTTAATTTAAATAACTGCACCTTTCAGCATCCTATTTGGGCTCTCCTTGAAAACCACAATCGTTCCTCCTCCAGTCTCAATCGTTCCATTCTTCTAATACTAAATAATCACATAAACGGAATCTTGGTATATAGCCAAGAAATTTACTGAAATTATTCTATGCACCTGCCCTGAAATGAAGGTGTTCAACTTCGGTGTTACAGCTGCCAGAGCCGTAATTGTAAGACCCTTGATATGAAGCATTTGTTCCTCGCTTAATGTCTATGCAATTGTTTGGTAGGAATAATCATTATGTTCTGGAGTTCTTTGGTAACGACAGTTTAAAATATAGTCAGTCACACTGGATAATAATTTTTAAATGGCGGGTGGGACGTTAAGGGTATTGGCTCAGCAGACAGGAGTGGCGTAGTGTAGAAGAGGCAGTGACGACCTAGCTTGGAAGAATTAAAATGGATGTCACCGCGCTGTAGTGACGAGGTACTGACGTATTTAATGAGCAGAAGTACAGGGTGTGCCGAATTAACACTACAATGATGACAAGGATAATTACTTGTGCTATGTCGATTACGAATAGGTAGCAAGAAGAAGCTCCCCTCTCCACAATATTCTGGAAAAGACTACAAAATATTTTAACGATACTGGAGAAGGCATACTGGTGTTCCATGGAGGAAGTATATTGGTAAAAATTCACATCGTTTTGTGACATAAAGTCGTCCAGAGAAATCTGTACCTGTAAGTAGTGTTAGTACAAGGAAATTTGGTTTGAATAAACACGTTTAAGGCGTTAGAGGCTTCAAAAATTATCAACTATTTTGGGTGTCCCGGGCGGAATTGTCAGTATTGAATGACATGCAGAAACGATCATTCGAAACCAAAATGTCTAGTAAACATGGCCACTGGAAAGCATACCTTAAGCGCTATGAGCACTTCTTTGTCCTCGATGCTGTGAAATAAACTCTTCTATTGCAGGATCTTTGCTTTCCATATTTTGGGAGGAGGTAGTACGGGCCAAAACAAGAAAAAAATGTCAAATGAACTGGGCGGTAAAATGCCTACCTTAAGAGCTATGAGCACTTATTCGGTGGTAGAAATGCGTCTGACATTAGTGAAGATGAACATGGGCTCATAGCCGTTATGGCGTGTATCTTAGAGCCCGGGTTTATTTGACGATTTTGCTTCGAATGATCGCTCTTGTCATATCTGTGAATACCGACTATTCCTCTTCGGACATCCTGTATAGTGAAATGGACCATGTGAGTAGGTGTTCTTAGGTTTTCAACACCGCCGTAATTACATACAAGCAGAACTGTCAATTGCCTGTTACCGGAGGCATTGACTTCTATGGATTCACGGTACTGACTATAAATACCTCAAGCTGACGGAATGGATTGCAGATACACCAATAAAGATATCTTCCTGAAATTTGGCTGAATTACGACTCGGGCATGTTCGCAAGGAGTGCTTATTATATTTTATTTTAATTTATTCATTAGTTATCAGAAAAAAAACCTGACAGAAAACACACAACAAAATTACGTCTTTGTTTAAAACGTCCACCATTATACTAATCTCCCGAATTTGAAAAATCTGTGAGCGCAACATTTAATAGATTAAGAACATTGTTTGTTTTTTGATTTCAGATAAGACTTGCAGACTGTAAGATTTTCGTCATGGACACATCTCATTTTGGACAGAGCAACTTTAACTCCTCGGATCGGGAGCTTAATGATGGCTGAATTTGTTAAAAAACTCAGAAAATTACGTCCAAGAATCAATAAATAATGCGAAAAAGATTTACGTTGATTGCTTTATTACTATTTCCAAGAAAAAAATCGTATAAGTCTCTTGTTTTACATGCTGACAGGGTAGTAGTAGTAGTAGTAGTAGAGGGGATTTTGGGCGTACGACAGCAAGGTCTTCAGCGCCCTATGCTGACAGGAGAATGCTGCCTTAAGGTATTCATTTTAGAGCCCTTTTTACTGGGTTGTTGTTTCTTGTTTTTGTCCATACTACCGCTTCCCAAAATATGGAAAGCAAAGAGTTTGCAGGAGTATCGAAGAATTAGTTCTCATAGCTTTTAAGGTATGCAATTGAGAGTCGTTGTTTACTGGATTTCTTTGCATGGAATGGTCGTTACTGTTATATCCCTGAATATTGAGTATTCCGAGCGGAGCACTCTGTATATGTGGATTTGAAATTAGTTTAAATTTCCGTCTTGTTTTGTCTTGCCTATCCTACCCGCCTTTAACTTTCACAAAGAGCAAGACAAAATCCTGCACAACATTTATTCTACTCTGACCCGAAGTAACGCAGCAGCTTTCTACCCTTGTGAGACAGAGTCCTGAGACATGGCTGTCAAAGCCAAGTGCTTGCTCAGAAAGGAAATGGTTTGCTCTGGAAATGCTTGAAGGCTGCTACACTTCGTGCTTCTTCATTCCTTACGCTTTCATAACATTTCTTTGAACTGACGAATAAAACAGACTGGCAAATTTTGTATTTTCTCTGAGTACATGTAAGGCTGCACCTGTTTACTCCAGAAATAAGAGGAGTAATCATGACTTCGAAAAATTGAGTTATGTAATTATTTTTTGTTTTAGTGCAGGTACGTCAATAGGCCTGGCACGTACTGAAATCCCCACTTTACTTTATCTTACTAAACCGCTACAGCCACCTAATGCAAAACTGAGCGACCCATCTCCACCATATCATTGAGCTGGGTCTTATTCTTTTATTCCTCTAACGGCGGGCTACGGTACTGTGGCACAGGGATACAATGTGTGCCATGGCTGCTGAGATGTGACTGAAAACAAACAAACAAATAATTACGTATCTTTGTCCCTCGAGGTGATAACTGAAGCTGTAAGTCTACCCCTTTTATAAGAGATCACGCTGCTGGGCTTATCTCCGAGCACACACGTTTCTTGGTCACATATCACCGGGAACGCGGAAGACTCTGCGCCTTATTATTTGCTGCCCTCATTCCTCGTTCAGAGCGCCGGGCCCAGTATTCAATTAATTAGCGATGGTTTCAGCGCGCTGACAAAATGGGTTAATAACTCATCATTCATCACGCAGACGTCAGAGGCCTTTCTCTGGGCCACGTGTCGGTCACGGGAACGTTCCGCAGTCTGAACGTGTCATTACACGTGGATGCTCGGGCGCCACTTTTAGCGCAGAACGATGTGATCCTTTAGATTTTCCTTTCGTCATTACCCCAACCGAAATAAAATTCCTCTAGTATGTAGACATATCTTTCGTTTAGACGTGAGATATCGCAATAATAAAGAAATATTTCAGAGAACTGACTGAAGTCTATTCGTGCAATTTCAGCACGGTTGAAAGGGCGAGTCATCGTTAAAGAAGATAATAATTAGGAGAAAAGATTGCCATCTCAGTAAAGCATCGATAGCTGTGGCCCACAACGACGACGACAGAAAACTTATTCTTCATTTACCTAATTTTTTTATCCTTGTCTTTGTGACGCCAGTGACTGCACTAGACAAGAAGCACGCTAATTCAGCATTTTACTCGTTGGCAATCTTCATAGTGACAGATCTTTCGTAAGCGATATTCAGCTTTTATCAGTTGTTAACTAAATAGAGGAGAGGAAAGGGAAGAGGTTGTTTCCCTGCTACGTCTGTCATCTGTTACATCGCTTCGCCTTGTAAGAAGTAATATTTGTCACCTGAATACTATAATAAGAAGAACCATTGGAATATCCTAGGTGAGAACGTGAAGTATGTGTTGCCCTTACTGGCCCTTTAAGAACATGTTGCTTGATATGAAGGAAGAAGAGAGAGAAGTTAGCAAAATTGGGTATCTCAAATAGGTTGGCATCGTGGTTGTGAAATGACGACCGTTGCCGGGACAGATTTTATGCAATTACTTGATCTGTAAAACATTTATGTAGTCTGCAAAATTTTGTCCATTATTATCTTCAGTGGTCAAGAACCATATGCAGAATAGATTTTGGGAGAATTCAGTGTGGCTTTCGAGCTAATAGATCAACAACAGATCAGACATTTGTCATGAGTCACTTAAATGGAAAGGCATATGGATACTGTAATTCCAATCCCAAAGAAAGCAGGTGTTGACAGATGTGAAAATTACCGAACTATCAGTTTAAGAAGTCACAGGTGCAAAATACTAACGCGCATCCTTTGCAGACGAATGGAAAAACTGGTAGAAACCGACCTCGGGGAAGATCAGATTGGATTCCGTAGAAATGTTGGAACACGTGAGGCAATACTGACCTTACGACTTACCTTAGAAGAAAGATTAAGGAAAGGCAAACCTACGTTTCTAGCATCTGTAGACTTGGAGAAAGCTTTTGACAGTGTTGACCGGAATACCCTATTCCAAATTCTAAAGGTGGCAAGGGTAAAATACAGGGAGCGAAAGGCCATTTACAATATGTACAGAAACCAAATGCCAGTTATAAGAGTCGAGGGACATGAAAGGAAAGCAGTGGTTGGGAAGGGAGTGAGACAGGGTTGTAGACTCTCCCCGATGTTATTCAATCTGTTTATTGAACAAGCAGTAAAGGAAATAAAAGACAAATTCGGAGAGGGTGTTAAAATCCATGGAGAAGGAATAAAAACTTCGAGGTTCGCCGATGACATTGTAATTCTGTCAGAGACAGCAAAGGACTTGGAAGAGCAGTTGAATGGAATGGACAGTGCCTTGAAAGGAGGATATAAGATGAAAATCAACAAAAGCAAAACGAGGATAATGGAATGTAGTCGAATTAAGTCGGGTGATGCGGAGTGAATTAGATTAGGAAATGGGACACTTAAAGTAGTAAATGAGTTTTGCTATTTGGGGAGCAAAATAACTGATGATGGTCGAAGTAGAGAGGATATAAAATGTAGACTGGCAGTGGCAAGGGAAGTGTTTCTGAAGAAGAGAAATTTGTTAACATCGAGTATAGATTTAAGTGTCAGGAAGTCGTTTCTGAAAGTATTTGTATGGAGTGTAGCCATGTATGGAAGTGAAACATGGACGATAAATAGGTTGGACAGTAAGAGAATAGAAGCTTTCCAAATGCGGCGCTACAGAAGAATGCTGAAGATGAGATGGGTAGATCACATAACTAACGAGGAGGTATTGAATAGAATAGGGGAGAAGAGGAGTATGTGGCACAACTTGACAAGAAGAAGGGACCGGTTGGTAGGACATGTTCTGAGTCATAAGGGGATCACAAATTTAGCATTGGAGGGCAGCGTGGAGGGTAAAAATCGTAGAGGGAGACCAAGAGATGAATAGGAGATGAAGAAGCTTGCACAGAATAGAGTAGCATGGAGAGCTGCAACAAACCAGTCTCAGGACTGAAGACCACAACAACAACAACATGAATACAATCTTCACGAGGATTTGAGCGGAGACCTTTGATAGTTTTAACAGGGCGGAAATGCTAATGAAACGTTATGACTCGATACATCATGGAATTATGACACAATCATTCAAGGAACCCTGGATCCAGAATGAAATTTTCACTCTGTAGCGGAGTGTGTGCTGAATTTGAAACTTCCTGGAAGATTAAAACTGTGTGCCGGACCGAGACTCGAACTCGGGACCTTTGCCTTTCTTCCAGTAGTGCTAGTGCTGCAAGTTTCACAGGAGAACTTCTGTGAAGTCTGGAAGGAAGGAGACGAGGTACTGGCAGAAGTAACATTGTGAAGATGGGTCGTTCGTCGTGCTTGGGTGGCTCAGGTGGTGAAGTACTTTCCCGCGAAGGCAAAGGTCTCGAGTTCGAGTCTCGGTCCGGCACACAATTTTAATCTGCCAGGAAGTTTCAACTCTTGATTATTTCAACGCTGTTGTGCAAGTGGGTGGAGAGCTGGGCACTAGGCTTAGCGCTAGTAACTCTGCCAGACAAGGGAAGGCCCTAATTGTAATACTTCCAGGCTTACTCTGAAGCAGCTATGCGCAAACCCCAAATACCCGATTAAACAGGCACTAAGTCTATCATGCAAGTGCAAATGTCCATTGTGTAACAAACAATCTCGAGATCATGCTATCAAGGAAATAAAAACAAGTTCATGATGCTCACCTAAAAAAAAATAATAACCTGAATTGATCACCAGAAGTAAGCTTCAATATTTAACGGGCGCAGAGCTTTGAATATCTAAGATTTAATATCAACAGGGGAAATTTCAGGTCAACTGAAATAAAATCGTATCTCGTAAGGGGAACTGCTGCGTCCACACATGTGAAAAGATAGTGGTCTCCTGGGTATTAAACAGACAAATTAATCTGCAAATCCACAAGGTCACGATCGTATAGTCGTGACGCATGAGCATTAAGGAATACTGATGAGAGGCATCTCAGAATGTTCAACGCAGGTGCTGCACAATATCTACGGATCAGTTCAGGATAATAATTGTACGTCGAGATCTAGATCAAATGCTGAGTTGGGCCGTCTTATACAAAGAGACGAAATTACAAACCAATAACAAGCAGGAGAATAGACCAGCTTGGGCATGTTCTTAGGGTGTGTGTTGGAAGAACGGGCAAAATTTATGAATGGCGGCTAACTACTGTATAAGAAGACAGGGAGGAAGACCACGAAAGCAGTGTGTAAACGCTGCGGAAGCAGAGAAAACTATCAGATGATAGTGAAAAACCACACTGGAAAGGGCAGGCCGGAGGATATTTGTAGAAGTTGGTAAGACCTACACAGGGTTATAATTCCGTAAGAAGAAAAAGAAGCTTAGTTACAGTTTTGAGCAGTTATTTTGCTAATCGTTTTATGTACAGAGTGTACCAAAAGGATTCATCCGATTATAAAAAATCGTTAACTATTCTGTTATTTGAGACATGTGAATGACCAACGTATTTTCGGAAAGAGCAAACTCTCGAGTATCACTTGGCTCCCGCTAGGTAGCGGCAGTGTGCACCCAAATGGTGTCGGGACAACAGAAAGCATTTTGTGTTCTACGTTTTGCGCGGTGCCGTTCAGTAATAACTGCTCAGCATGACGTTCGTACTAGGTATGGCGTGGATCCTCCTGCAGCAGAGAGCATTGGACGATGGTTCTAATGGCTCTGAGCACTATGGGACTTAACATCTATGGTCATCAGTCCCCTAGAACTTAGAACTAGTTAAACCTAACTAACCTAAGGACATCACACAACACCCAGTCATCACGAGGCAGAGAAAATCCCTGACCCCGCCGGGAATCGAACCCGGGAACCCGGGCGCGGTAAGCGAGAGCGCTACCGCACGACCACGAGCTGCGGACCATTAGACGATGGCATGAACAATTTCGTGATTGTTTGTGTACAAGCAAACCGCCGTGCCGGCCCCGAGTGTGTGACACAGACGTCGAACGCATCCGCCATAATCTCACAAGGAGTCCGCAGAAATTCGTTCGCCGTGCACCCCGACAGCTCAACAGGCCCCCAATGTCCGTCTGGCAAGTGTTGCGTAGACGTTTACACATGAAATATAAAAAAAAAATCAACTGGTGCAAGCTTTCCGTGAAGGTGACAAACAACAAAGTGTGGAGTTTTGTAATTTCGTTCTTGGCAAGATGTAGGATGACAGTTTTCTTAGTGTTTAGTGACGGGGCAACATTCCATTTAAATGGAAAGGTGAACCGTCATAATGTGAGAATGTGGGGTACGGAACTACCACATGAAGCTGTATAACATGGGAGGGATTCTAAAAAGTTTAATGTGTTTTATTCAGTTTCACGGGGAAAGGTGTATGGTCCGTTTTTCTTTGCCGAGAACACTGTTACAGGAAGTACATATCTCGATATTCCTGAGAACTTTCTTTTGCCACAGTTGGAGGGTGAATCTAACGACTTCATTTACCAACAGAATAGGGCACCCCCACTCTATCATCTAGAAGTGCGGGAATTTTTAAATCAAAGGATTACTGAACAGTGCATCGATCGCATTGGACCAAATGATTCAGCCCTACATTACTGCCCTCCATGGTCACCAGACCTGACTGTATGTGATTATTTCTTGTGGGGGTTTATAAAAGACTCTGTCTATGTGCTTCCGTTACCAGCTCCGTGAACTGAGACATCGCACGACAGCAGCTGAGGAACCTGTAACTCAAGACACGCCCGCTGCAGTGTAGGAACAATTTGAATACTGCATTGACCTATGCCGTGGATCTCAATGGGGTCAGATTGAACACCTATGAAAAGGCGTGAAAAAATCTTTTTGACTTTAACGTTCATCAAAAAACAAAGTTCATTGTACATGTCTATTAGTTTCAGAAATATAGACATGCCAATTCGGATGGTTCTTTTTGATACACCCTGTATTATTGTATTTCGAACAAAACCTAAATTATTTTACCACCATATACCTCACACGAAAAGTGAATTGGAAGTGAATTCTAAAAAGGGAAACGTGGCAGAAAAGAAAAGGCTTGTACGACGACGAAAAATCCAGATGAGCACCACTAGAAACCGCTCAAACCGTGCAAAAGCCAATGTGCTATAAAATTATCACCAGCTGCGCCATCAGTTCCTACTGAAACTGCAGTGTATGACGGATTCGCCTTTTATTGTGGATTTATCATAACTGCTTAAATGCTCTGGTCTTGGCGGAAAACATCGTGTACACAGTGTGACGAGGCGGCAGCTAGGTAATGTACAGACAGAGAATAGTGAAATATAACGAATCAGGCTGCATAATTGTATGTACAAATAGCGGAAGAGGAAAAAAAGGGTGTTAAAAAAGATATACTGTCCCTCAGAGTTTAAGACACAAAGGGAACAGCTGCTCCAGACGTAAATGCTGTTTCCACTACAACCATAGAGAGTGGTGGCTAAAAGAAGTCACTCCAAAGATACAATGGCAAAAGAAAATTCGCCATCTGGAAAAGGAAAGAAAATTGAAAATCTCACAGCGAAAGGAAGATAAGCATGTCTGGACAATCATAAAGAAGCGACAGGCGAAGAGGACTGGGATTTCACCCAAAATTGGCCGCTCCTTCGTTCATAGTAGAACGCAGCCTCCACAGCGGGACAGGATAAATACAGCCGAAGCTGTGAGAAGTTATAGTATCTGTGGTCAATTACTGAAGCTGTGGAAATTACCAAAGCGATGTTGACTTCGAGCAAAAGTTTCTAGTGCAGCAGTGGTGGGAAGTTATTAAGATCCGGCTGAAGAATTTTAGTGTTACTGAGAAGGAAACACTAGTTGCATACAAGATCACTGAAGTGCTGGAATCGATGAGCGAAGAGAGAATATCTGTTACCTTCGCTTAATTGCAATCACGTATTGGTATTATCGATATTGGTGTTGTTGGCCCCCTAATGAAAAAAACTAGGGTGGCATGGGACATATTTTGCAGCGAAGTTCCGAGAACAAATGACAGATTTACGGACATGATAGAAGACTGATAATCAGAATTGTAGCAGACAACATTACACAAAGCTGAGAACTTTAAAACAATTACCAAAACAGTTCCTCAGTCCGTTAAATCCCACGCCCACTCAACCTCTGGCCGCTAGACGTCTTTCATAGCTGGAATCGAATTAAAGCACGGCCATTTGCACAAACATTTGCACAGAGAGTACATCGTAGGCACATCTATCTGTTCTTGTGGAAAAGAGGAAGATGAAGGTCTTCTTTCCTTTGAGTGCCGCAGACGGTAACGGCTGTCCTCTCAGGAGAAGTTATGTCATCCCCCAACACTATTGTGTTAACAATGCAAAATCGCAGATCATACGGTGCTCTCTTCATACATCTAACAGAAATATTTCGCAGCCGATGTACTGTACTATAATAGTAATAATATTTAACAAATCCATCAAAAATGTATGTTAGCTGTGGGGGCAAGCTGGTTGTATAGTGCAAGCTTAAGCTGTCTAGTCACATTAAAGATATCTTGTACAGAATGATTTTCTCTTTCCAGGCAGCATGGATTCACCCTGTGCCGTTTTCAATGACAGTCTGAAATTCAGGGATCAAAGCAGTTTGTTATTTTTTGATTTTCGAGGAGCATTTCACTTAATATCACAACAACGCTTATTAACGGGAATACGATCATATATGTTATCAAACGAAATTTATTGGGGAAGTAGCGACTGTACAATCCCACATTTTATCATCATCCACACAGCTTCCCGAATCTTATGTATGTTCTCTGACTGTATTTTCGTTAGAGGCTTGATTTTAAAGACAGATACTGGTGCCTCAGAATCGTAGTCTTTTCTCTAGCTTGGGAGCGCTCCTTCTGAACGGATGAGTTGGAAAAGGCTATGTAATTTTGTGATGAAAAGATTGTCTTAAATTATTATATTACGAATGTTTACTTCAGTCGTTTCTCATTTGGTTCATTCCTTGCCGTAATCTTTTTATAATGTTTTTTTTTTCATAAAATTAATTGTTCTACGTCGGTCGTCTTAGTATGATGATATAATTTATCAGCCGTCATTGTCGCAGCTTTAATTGCATATTGCACGATCAGTGTTAGAACCTGCAATCACTTAGATTTTAGCCCCACAAGGCCCGATATATTTTTGAAGAATCATTCTTCCACAAAGTCAATATAGAAACTCAAATTCTTAATAACACATAGCGTCGTGTTAAAGATAGGCCGCCAATACACTCCACGCCGATACTGTTCTACTCCCGTGAAAGAATTATAATCTCTCTTTCTAAGTTCTACTCATCCTATTCTATTCTTTAGAATCAATATCTTACTTAAAAAAGTTCGTAAAAAGGGAGGATGATTATGACGAGTATGACTAAGTTCAAATGGTTCAAATGGCTCTGAGCACTATGGGCTTAACATTATGACTAAGTATCTGCGGCCATATGACATGTATGGCGTCGCGGTAATTTTGTTTACGGGTCACTGCGTAGTGTTACAACTACTAAACGCTACATACATTAGATAACTGAGATATCATCACTTTCATTTAAGTCAAATGATTTAAGGAGCACACGCCATTTGGTGGCCCAGCCTAAGGGGCGGGGTTGGTGAGGGGTGGGAGGGTGGGGGGGGGGGGGGGGGGGGGAGCGAACTGCCCGACCGCAATCCGCTAACAAAGCGACCGTTACATCAAAGGCTCGACGGCCGCTCCTTTGTGGACGGGGCGGTCGCACCAGACGCCGCGAGAATCAAAATCCGTATACTATTTCCTGAGAGTAGCCTTCACATACAGACAGAAAAACGGAGCGGGGAACTGTATTCAATGTAGCTCAGCAAGTTTTCACCAAAAATTTACAAATTATAGGAAAGCGAGTACCTTCCTTGTGAATCTATGCATCTATTTACAACTTCCCTAAAGGTGTTGCTGGGATTAGGCTGGTACAGGCATATAGACGAAAAAGCAGGGGTGAGACTTTAATTTATAAAGTGTATAGAAGGAAAATGAGCGTACAGATTCTCAATGTCAACCTGAACCTGACGTCACTTTGGCGAACTGTGTCTCGTTAGACAACTGGGAAAAGACGAGCGACAGTTTAACGTAGAATCCGAAATACGTTTTGTTTTTGGCGAATCTCTGTATCATTGAGAGCTGACTGCTTAACTAAAGGACAGTGAGATATCAGTGGTGCGGCCGGAAATCGATCGCGCGACTTTTCGGTTTTCTGGCACACGCTCTACTGGCAGACCACCAGGACCGATTCGGTTTATGCCCGAGTTTCACTGTTGTTGCGACAGCCTTACCGCTAGATGGCAATGTCATCGTTTTCGCAACGGCGGGGGACTTTAATTCATCATAGTTCAGCAAAATTCCGCGAAATATTCATAGAAGTTACATAAGGCGACTTTTTTCTGCCGTGTACAAACTCTAGGGATTGATGTAAGAGAGGATACGGAATAAAAAAGGTCTAATGAACCTATGCCCAGAAATGCACGGTTTCCATGCTAGAGACCATTTATTCAATCATACTTTGTTACAGAACCCTTCCAAAACCCAGGCAATCATCATAGACCACACCACCAGCTCCTTCCACATCCATGCTTTCTACCTCACTCTTTGAGGTCGTCCCATCCACCTCACCCACAGCCTGAGATACCTTGGCCTCACCCTCGACCGTCACCTCACCTGGACCCAGCACCTCCTGACCATCCAGCAGAAAGCCCATTCCCGCCTCCGCCTCCTGAAACTCCTGTCTGGTCAGACATAGGGATTGCATCCTTCCCACATACTCCACACCTACAAATCTCTCATACATCCTATCCTCTGTTATGCCAGTATTCCCTGGATCTCTGCACCCACCTGCTTTTACAAGGCCCTCCAAATCCTTAAACGCAATGTGCTCCACCTTTTCTTCTGTATCCGCCTTCCTTCCCTCACACAGCTCCTGTATGACTTCATCCCCTTCCCCCACCTCCTCCTTTTCCTACAACATCTCCGCATCCTCTACACTGTCTGTAGGCATCATCCCCCCCCCCCCCCCGCCCCTGGTTGCCTCCTTCCTCTCTGCCCCCCGCCCACTGCCGCGCCTCTATTACTGTACACTTCCCTCTCTCCACCTCCACACCTGTTCCATCTCCTTCATCAGGGCAATTAACAGCGCCTCCCCTTCCCAGATGTTGAAATTCGCCGTGACATATACCCTTCCTTCCAACTGTAACCGGCCTTGTTCCCCTCCTCCCCAGGGGTCCCCTTTTCCTCTCCCCTCCTTCTCCCAGAACAGATTTTCCTCCTTGAACCCCCTGAGTCCCTGCACCCCATCCTCGCCTCTTTCCCTCCCACATCCTTCCCTCCCTGCCTCTCTTCGGCGCGCCCCCACCTGTCTCACCCCTCTCTACCCCTCCCTCCCTTCTTCCCTTCTCCCTCATCTCCTTGCACCAGGCAGATCCTCGGTTTTGCTCATCGTCGTCAGTGTACTACGTCAGTGTTGCGTTTGGTGTTGTTCTCCTGTGCTTCGAGAGGTGTGATTTTAATTGTGAGCTAGACTTGTACACAGTGTTCCCTACGCTGTCCATCCGTCGATACTTTTGTGCTCCGGTCATACTTCACCTTGTGTTCTTTTAATTGTCCCAGTGTGGTTTTTTTGTGTGCGCTACATTTTTAAGTTTTTTATCTTCATTTTACAGTATCCTCTTTTTGTATATTGTCTTCCATAATGCTCCCCCATTTTTTATATCTATGTACACCATGTTTTATCCTTTATGTTATTTTTAAATGTCTTCTATTGCATGTTTTATGTCTTTTGGCTGAAGAGTAGCGCATATGCTGCTGCCAGCCTGCCCCGATGGGGAATTGAAATACAATAAAGAAAAGAAAAAAAACTTTGTTACAGGTCTAATTAGTGTTGTACCAGGCAGTCACAGTTATACTACGCATGGTTTCCTCATACAGGGTGGTAGTGTTCCTCATACGTCATGCCCTAGCACCCTCTCCCGCCATAGTCATTGGTAATGTTATGTCCGATTCCTTCTCTTGCTCACTCACCTTGTAGTGGATCTCACACAGCGTTGTACACAATGGTTCCATATTCAAATTGAGAGCTTGCCGACATGTTGTTTGCTTACGGAAAAGCAAATGGCAACAGGCGGCGGGCAGCAAGATTGTATCAGGAGACCTATCCCCGCCGACAACAACCACAGCATTCAATGTTTACAACCGTGTTTTGCCGTTTGTCTGAAATAGGGTCGTTTCAGGAAGCAGGAAATTATGAAGGACGCACCCGAAATGTTCGGACACCAGACTTGGAGGAAAACATAATTAACGCTGTGGGAGGCGACCCCCGTGTCAGTACCAGGCAGTTGGCCCGCCAGTACAGTGCAAACCAGACGACTGTGTGGAACATTCCCCATGGGAGTTGTTACTAACCTTATCACTTGCGACGTGTGCGCGGCTTACTAACGACAGACTCTCCACATTTGGAGTTATTTTTTCTTTGTTTTCTTCACCAAGCAACGACGATTCCGGGATTTGTGTCATCCATCCTATTCACAGATTAGGTCACCTTTGCGCGGAGTGATATCTTCAGCTTTCATAACAGTCATCTGTGGCATAGTATGCACAACCCCCATGCTATTGTGACAGCGAATCATCAGCGTCGGTGCAGCCGGAATGTGTAGGCCGGGATAACCGGCGACCATATTTCTTCCACGTCACCTAACAGGTTGGAACTATCGGAATTTCTTGCGGATGACTTTGTCTCCCCTGCTGGAAGAAGTGCCATAGATGATTCGAAGGGTCATGTAGGTGCTACATCCCACTTCGTCGTTAGCGTCCGGACGCATCTCAGTCGTGTCTTCCCTGGTCACTGGATTGGACGAGAGGCACCAGTTGCATGGCCTGCTCGTTCATCGGATGTCGACCCGCACAGTTTTAGATTGTGGGTCCAACTGAAGAGTGTGGTGTATGCAGAGCCCATTCCAGATATGGAGACACTGGAGCAGTGTATTCAGGCTGCCGTTGACACTGTTCGGATGCAGCTTGGACAATGTGAACGTGTGAGACAGAACGAGCTACAGGGGATACGCATGCGTTAAGGCACGTGGAAAACACTTTCAACACTTACTTTAACGTAGTACAACGCGTAGTCTCTGTAATAATATTTGATTGAATAAATGGTCTCTAGAATGGAATCCATGTATTTCTGAACATAAGAACAGTACACCCATTCTGTTCCGTGTTCTCTCAGCGATGAGTCACTAGAGTTTATACACTACCGTCCTAGAGAATCCCATTTGTCTATTAACCAAAGTGGACCAAAATTCCTACAGATTAGCCCGAATGTACCGACAGAAGCGAACAAAGAGCTTCAATTTATATGTTTAGAGAAGAGAAGAGAAAATTAGTAGGGAAGACAAAGCACATGATATTGAATGGTGAGCCATCCACAGAAGTAGAAGTAACTTCATTAGTGTCCTAAGGAACATTTTTGGTACCTTTTAATATCATATACAGGATGGAGAAAAAATGCCGCACTTGGTAGTCAGCATACGATTCCTCATCCCAATTCAAGACAAATGTGTACCTAGCAAAACGTATTCATGCCAACAGGTTTAACAGAAATGTGACTTAAAAAACGAAATTCTGGCAACACTGTAACTGCATGCAGCATGACCAAAACAGGTAGCATGAATTCGGTTCTGCATATCCGTGGGGAACAGATACGCAAGCTCACCAACGTTCGAGTCACCTTCGTGCCAAAAGATTTTTTTTTCAGCTAAAGCATCATATTATTTCCAATTTACACCTCCGCAATGCAGTATCTTGTGTATCTTTTTCTGTTACTGTTGACGTTATTTAAACATTAAGACATAATATGAACTTCTTACAGACTTAACCGACCACTTTGTTTCGTCCATGACACAAATAAAGCCAATAGAAAATAGTAGTGGGTAAAGTAACATCATCTGTATCCAGTGAGGTTCGAAAAAACACAATGGGTAGGCTACTTTAGATTGCTCATTATGCTCCACATAGTAATTCCATTCTGTACATTTGAGGTCCAGGTTATCTTGAAAGAGTTTGTACATACACGTACGAGCGACGTTCACTTTATAGTAGATGTTCAAAGCTACCACGTTGCATTTGTAAACACTTCGCCACTCGCTGGATCATGCTTTGCTAGACCCTACGGAACAAATCTGGAACTACAATTGCCGAAGCGGCATGCGCGTGAGCTATTAGGTCGTGCACAAACATGGGTGGAACACCATAAAATTGTTCCTTCAAGTGTCCCCACAGATAAAAATGTAGTGCACTGAAACACGGGAAACGTGGAGGCCAAAATTTAGGCCTTCCACAACCAATCCAATTTCCTGGCAATGATTCATTTAAATAGTTACACACATTAATTCCAAAGTGCGGTGGTGCACCATCATGCTGAATCCGTACCTGTTACCGAACACCAAATGGAATGTTTCCGATTTCGTCAGGCAAGCCAATGCTAAGAAACGTACGACACAGGGGCGCATTCAACTTGTTCGGCTATAGGTAATGGCCCAAATGCACTCCTCCCAAGATTCCAACCTACATGTTTATTTTATTGAAAAGCGTGCCTGAAACCCACGTTTAAGGACGAATGTGGGTTGTGTTCCGTACGATAACGGCTGTTGTAGAGGCTGAAGATAGCTTCATGAGTGCTGCTAGAATGGTCAGTCCTCATCACGTTATTTATAAAACGCTTGCTATCTTCCACTTGGTGCAACAGCCATTCACAGAACTATACTCATCGAATGCATTCTTCTGGCCGCTTATGTCGAGTTAACGCGCATGATATGGATGCAGTTCTCCATCGCGGGACATGTCAGCAACTAGTCTGAGATATCTGGAGCTCCCTTGCAATATCACGGGTACTTCATCAAGGTGACTGGTGAACGGTTTCAAGATTCACGTCTTCTGTGTGTGGAGTGAGTCTAGTCCTTTGACGATCTCTGTCCTTTACTTGTGGGCGAATATTGTTAGTTTCCCGAAGGTGTTGCTCTAGGCGACGAAAGCCGGACGCTAGGCGCTTCAGTCCGGAATTGCGCTGCAGCTACGGTCGCAGGTTCGAATCCTGCCTCGGGAATGGATGTGTGTGATGTCCTTAGGTTAGTTTTAAGTAGTTCTAAGTCTAGGGGACTGAAGACTTCAGATGTTAAGTCCCATAGTGCTTAGAGCCATTTGAACAATTTTCTAGGCGACACAAAACATCCTGATCGGGATGACGCCGTTGAGGGTACCGTGTAGCAAGCGCATGTGTGGCGCGGCGCTTTTGTATGTAGGAGGAGTGATCAGAAACGAAAATCCAACGTAAAATTCTTCGAAAAGGATGGAATTCGTACCCACGCGTACGGAGCACATTGGATTAGCATCATACGCCTTAACCAGTATTTTTTTTTTCTTTGGCAGAATGTATCGTCATCAGCTAGCTTCGTTCAGATGTATTCAGAATCTCGTGAATTAATTAAATTTATTTCTGAAAATGAACTCTGTCTGTGATCAGACAATAGTTCCATGTGTAGTCCAAGAAACGTAACAAAACCTGACTTACCAAGTACTTCTTCTTACAGAAACTCAAATCCACTCTTGTCTGTGTAGCTTACACACTCGTTGTAATGGAAGCAAGTTCATGTGTTTTACCAAACCGTAAAATTAGCCATAGGGAAACGATGATCTTTCGACTCAGTGAGCTACGGCGGCTGGTATGGTAGTTCAGGGTGATACAATCTCCTCTGTACAGGTGATAGGCAAAATAATGTGAACACCTGTACTTAATTGGAAATGGTTTATTACTAAAAGGTGGGACTCCTATTTGCCCATAACATAGCTGCGATTCTTCTTGGAATGCTGGCATATAATGATTGCATTTCTCCAGTGGAATGTTATGTCACTCTTCGATCAGAACCTCTTCTAACTCCTGTATGACGGAACTGCGTTCCAATGCCACCCACAAGGGTTCGATAATGTTCAAGTCTGGGGAATGTGCAGGCGTATTCCTCATACCACGATTGTACTGTGCTGGCTGTGTGAATGGGTGCATTATCGTCCCGCAATATGGCATGATTGATGGGTAACAACGTTTGAATCATGGGGCGCACCTGATCACCAAAAAGGTTCACATAATCTTTGGCTGTAGCATGGCCTTTGAGAATAATAATGGGATCAGCAAAATACCATACACTTCCACCTTCATGCTTAACCGTTCGAATCAAGTAATCGGAATTGTAGGCTCCTTTTGGCGTTCTCCAGACATAAACTAGGCTCATGTTAGAAACGACGAAAACTTTGACTCATTGGACCATATGACGTGTTTCCACTGAGGAGCCGTCCAGTATTTATGCCCCTGACAATGATGGTGCCGGCCGCTGTGGCCGAGGGGTTCTAGGCGCTTCAGTCCGGAACCGCACTGCTGCTACGGTCACAGGTTCGAATCCTGCCTCGGGCATGGATGTGTGTGATGTCCTTAGGTTAGTTAGGTTTAAGTAGTTCTAAGTTCTAGGGGACTGATGACCTCAGATGTAAAGTCCCATAGTCCTCAGAGCCATTTGAACCATTTTTGATAAATATGTGGTCTCTAAGATGGCTATTGAGCTCTGCAGTCACTTCAGCCTCCGTAGTTTTCTGTTGTTTCGACACAATTCGTGTTAGAGTACGACAATCTCTGACATTTAGTTTTGATTTGCGCCCACTATTACGTTTACACGATGATGTCTTTCCATGGTTTGTGTAGGCTGTCATGACTGCTGAAACAGTTGCTCTTGAAACATTCAGTAAGTTGTCTGTCTTGGTTACTAATGTACCCAGCTAATCGAGCCCCCACAATCTGTCCTCTTTGGATCTCTGATAGGTCCTTCATTGCACGTCGACCTCGGCCTCTGAATGCAAATACGAAGTGTGCACTACTCGTAAATAGCCTGCACTGATACCTAGTCCGTACTGAACACGCACAGTCCAGCGCGACACGTGGCTTACCTGCGTTGTTGACCGTCAAACGCAACTTTCCCATTACATCGACTGTTCAAATTATTTTGCCTGTTCCCTGTACATTCTAATCCTCTGCACGATATGACGGTGTTGCCAGATCTTCGTTTTCGTACATGTTATCAAAATCCACCCCATTTGGTTTTGTCAGATAAACTTTTGTCTTCAATCTAGATGAGATATCGCATGCCCACATCCGATTGTGGAATTCTTTTCTTCACCCTGTACATTGATTCCATGGTATACATCATTAATAAAAAAACTTTGTGTTGTGCCTTACGGCAGGTCTTGTAATTGGGGAAGCCTCGTCAGAAAGGTCTATCGCATGAGCGTCTAGTGAAGTGATTCCATTGGTGTTGGCCCGTTGTTGGCCCGTTGCCTTCCACTGATGATGATGAAATGATAATGAGGACAACACAACACCCAGACCCTGAGCGGATAAAATCTCCGACCCAGCCGGGAATCGAACCAGGGCCCCTTGACGTGACAGGCAGCCACGCTGACCAATCTGCCATCGGGGCGGACGCATCATTAATAAGAAACTCAGAATTTTTATAAAGGTTGCAATTATCAACAATGAGAAAATGTTGTACAGATTCCCAGTTAGGTCTCGATAAGATTTAAAAGTGTTGCAAACACTGAGAACTCGCTTTAAAAGTTCAGAAATGCCAAACACTGCACTTCATATAACGCGAAATCCTATGAGTGCATTGTCAATTAGTTAATCTGGGCTCATACAACTATCTGAGTGAATCAATTTGTGAGAACATGAAGTGGAATGATCATATTGGTAAAGGAGATGGCAGACATTTCTTTAGTGATAGGATAGAGAGAAAATGTTAGCAATCTATAAAATAAAGTTCTTTTTAAGTTTTGCAAGTTATTGTTAGAATATTATCCGGACGTGTGAGACCTATACCAAACATGAATGAAAGGGACATTGAATGTACACAAAGACGGGTGACACGAATGATGACAGGTTTTTCTGACTCACGGCAGATCGTCACGGAAATGCTGATAAATGTGCACCAGCACACTCTTGCAGACAGGGTCCAACTACCACGAGAAAGCATGCTCACAAGTGTCCAGGAACCAGTATTAAGCAACGACTCTACAATTTTATCCTACAGCACCCTATGTATCGGCCCTGAAGGGATCGTGGAGATATCATTAGACTAACTGCAGAGACATAGCAGTCACTTCGCTCGCGCTCCATTCGCGAATGGAACAAGAAGATTCACTTTAGTCCCGATTCAAAGTATTTGGCTTTTGAAAGCTAGTGTGGTGAACTGCTCCCTCCAATACACCGATTGTAACCTGACAACTTGAGCCTCAAGTGGATTGCCACATTTGCTGTCCAAAGCATTGTATTTACAAGTTCACAAGTAGGAAACTTCCCCGACGGGCTAACTTCGCCTACTTTAAGATTAAGTATAATTCATCCCAGATTACATATAATAACATATTTCGACGTGCTTTGAATTATTATAGACGTCTACATCATAGGTGAATTTTAGAGCTTTTAAGCAATTTTTGTAGGAGACAGAAGCTGAAGACTTTATAGTTGTTAAGAGTTAAATACTGACAAAAAAAAAAAAAAAAAAAAACACCGTTCTTCGAACCATATGCGTACCAAACGCAACGCGATTTGTGACTTTGGACGATGTGTTTCCGAGCGAGGTATTTTGCTAATTAGGGAAAAAAAGAATCCATATGTGCTGAATAGTTCCAAGATATGAACTGGTGAGTCTTAAGCTGAAGCTGCTTACCTGACGGGAAAAATTTCATCCGTGTCAAAAGCATTAACGTAAGGGCGGCCCTAATTTTACAGAAAAAATCGATATGCTTAAATACGCTATCTGACTGCAATAAAATCTAGTGATCTACACTGATGAGCCAAAACATTACGACCACCTGCTTAATAGCTCGTTTGTCCGTCTTTGGAACGAAATAGATAACTTGTTCTGTTTATAGTTAGTTTGTTGGCAGGTTTGTGGAAGTATGTGACATAAAATGTCTACGCACATCCCATGTAATTGGTGTAAATAACGGGTCGCTGATCTGCTTACCCGGTGAAGGTGGCAGAAAGCGACCCATATGTGTCCCTACGATTTACATCAGGCGAATTTGATCGCCAAGGCATCAGCATGAGTTCACTATAATGCTCTACAAACCACTATAGCACGATTCTGGCCCCGAGACACGGACAGTTATACACTCCTGGAAATTGAAATAAGAACACCGTGAATTCATTGTCCCAGGAAGGGGAAACTTTATTGACACATTCCTGGGGTCAGATACATCACATGATCACACTGACAGAACCACAGGCACATAGACACAGGCAACAGAGCATGCACAATGTCGGCACTATTACAGTGTATATCCACCTTTCGCAGCAATGCAGGCTGCTATTCTCCCATGGAGACGATCGTAGATATGCTGGATGTAGTCCTGTGGAACGACTTGCCATGCCATTTCCACCTGGCGCCTCAGTTGGACCAGCGTTCGTGCTAGACGTGCAGACCGCGTGAGACGACGCTTTATCCAGTCCCAAACATGCTCAATGGGGGACAGATCCGGAGATCTTGCTGGCCAGGGTAGTTGACTTACACCTTCTAGAGCACGTTGGGTGGCACGGGATACATGCGGACGTGCATTGTCCTGTTGGAACAGCAAGTTCCCTTGCCGGTCTAGGAATGGTAGAACGATGGGTTCGATGACGGTTTGGATGTACCGTGCACTATTCAGTGTCCCCTCGACGATCACCAGTGGTGTACGGCCAGTGTAGGAGATCGCTCCCCACACCATGATGCCGGGTGTTGGCCCTGTGTGCCTCGGTCGTATGCAGTCCTGATTGTGGCGCTCACCTGCACGGCGCCAAACACACATACGACCATCATTGGCACCAAGGCAGAAGCGACTCTCATCGCTGAAGACGACACGTCTCCATTCGTCCCTCCATTCACGCCTGTCACGACACCACTGGAGGCGGGCTGCACGATGTTGGGGCGCGAGCGGAAGACGGCCTAACGGTGTGCGGGACCGTAGCCCAGCTTCATGGAGACGGTTGCGAATGGTCCTCTCCGATACCCCAGGAGCAACAGTGTCCCTAATTTGCTGGGAAGTGGCGGTGCGGTCCCCTACGGCACTGCGTAGGATCCTACGGTCTTGGCGTGCATCCGTGCGTCGCTGCGGTCCGGTCCCAGGTCGACGGGCATGTGCACCTTCCGCCGACCACTGGCGACAACATCGATGTACTGTGGAGATCTCACGCCCCACGTGTTGAGCAATTCGGCGGTACGTCCACCCGGCCTCCCGCATGCCCACTATACGCCCTCGCTCAAAGTCCGTCAACTGCACATACGGTTCACGTCCACACTGTCGCGGCATGCTACCAGTGTTAAAGACTGCGATGGAGCTCCGTATGCCATGGCAAACTGGCTGACACTGACGGCGGCGGTGCACAAATGCTGCGCAGCTAGCGCCATTCGACGGCCAACACCGCGGTTCCTGGTGTGTCCGCTGTGCCGTGCGTGTGATCATTGCTTGTACAGCCCTCTCGCAGTGTCCGGAGCAAGTATGGTGGGTCTGACACACCGGTGTCAATGTGTTCTTTTTTCCATTTCCAGGAGTGTAGATTACTGCTGAAAGATGACATCGCCGTCGGGGAAGACATCAAGCATGAAGAACGTGATTCGTAGTTATCATTGTGTGTTTGATTACTACCTCCGGTTCCATACAAGCGCAGGATAATGTCTCACATAGCATAATAGTGCTCCACCAGCCTGCGTCTGTGGCATGCTGCACGTTTCGAGCCACGGTTCCCATCGATGACGACGTTTGTGGAGACGACCATTAGCCTAGGTTAGCAAAAACGGAATTCACTGGACAAGCCGACACGTTTCCACTGATTGACGGTCGCATCCTGATAGTCCCGTGCCCACTGCAGTCGCATTTGACGAAGTCGTCGGGTCAACACGTGAGCACTTAAAGGTGGTCTGCTGCGGAATTCCATGTCCAACAATGTACGACGAACGGTGTGCTTCGAAATACTTTTCTGTGCACCAGCATTATACCCTTTCAGCAGAGATGCCACAGATCACCATCTCTCCAACATTACAGAGCAGACAAGGTTGTGAAGAGTCGTGGACGTCCAACCATTTAGCGCCTAGTGGGCGTTCCACAATCATTCTACCCCTTTCCGTAGATGATCAAGAGAGTAGCACGTGAACATTCGACCAGCTTCGCCGTTTTCGAAATATTCGTTCAAAGACCCTGCATAACGATAACCTGTCCTTTGCCAAAGTCGCTTATCTCAACAGATTTTTCCATTTTCCGCTCATATCTTCGCTAGGTTGCTCCCCCTTCCGTGTCTGCTCCGCTTACATACTTTTGTTACCGCGTCACGTGTGCACAACGCCTCCAGGCGGTATCCAACGTCACGGTGAGCTGCGGTCATAATGTTTGGGCTTATCAGTGAATAATGTATATGATTTCAGAGTTTTATATGATTTTTAGTTGCAGAAAGAGCTTTTCTGGATCAAGCTTGGTTAAAATACAGGGTGACAGAGGTTATACACAGCTTGTACAGACACCACATTGTTGATATGAGAGTCGAAAAACATGAAAGGGAAGCAGTAGTTGAGATGAGAATGAGGTAAGGTTGTAGCCTGTCCCAGATGTTATTCAGTATGTACATTGAACAAACATTAAGGGAAACGAAGGAAAAATTTGAAAAGGGAATCCAAATTCAGGTACAAGAAACAATACTTTGATGTTTGCCGACGACACTGTAATAGTGTCAGAGACGGAAAAGGACTTGGAAGAGAAGCTAAATGGAATCGATAATGCTTTCATAACAGATTATAGAACGAACATCAACGGAACTAATGCAAAAAATGGTTCAAATGGCTCTGAGCACTATGGGACTCAACTGCTGTGGTCATAAGTCCCCTAGAACTTAGAACTACTTAAACCTAACTAACCTAAGGACATCACACACATCCATGCCCGAGGCAGGATTGGAACCTGCGACCGTAGCGGTCGTGCGGTTCCAGACTGTAGCGCCTTTAACCGCTCGGTCACTTCGGCCGGCCTGAACTAATGCAAGGTAACGGAATGTAGCCGAATTAAATCAGGCAATGTTGAGGAAATTAGATTAGGAAATAGGTCACTAGAAGTAGGAAGTAAGATTTGTTCTTTGGGTAGTAAAATAACTAATTATGGCCGAAGTAGAGGAAATATAAAACGTAGATTAGTTACAGCACTGAAAACAGTTCAGAAAAACAGGAATTTGTTAACAATGAAGGAAGTATTAAGAGAATTTTTTTGAAGATATTTGTGTGCAGTGTGGGCTTGTGCAGAAGTGAAACGTGGATGCTAAGAGCTACAGACAATAATAAGAGACTGGAAGCAACTGAAATGTGGTGCTTGCTGTAGAAGAATGCTGTAGGTTAGATGAGTAGACGTTATATCATGTAACTATTGCGCAGATACTGAATGGAAAGTGGGAGAAAAGAAACTTGACTAAATGAAGGGATCGGCTGATAGAAAACATTCTGCGGCATCAAGGAATTGTCATTTTCTTACTCCAGGGAAGAATGTGTGTGTTTGTGTGTGTTTTCGGGAGAGGCGAGAGGATTTCAAAATAATGGAAAGGGGACAAAGGGATGGATAGAGTAAAAGGTCCAAATGTATGTGGGTTGCAGTAGTTGTACGCAGATGAAGAGGCTTGCACATTATATACATGGGTGGCAAGCTGCAAGAAATCGGACTTCGGAGTCAAAAAGAAAAAAAAAACGACTTAGACTTTAAGGCGATTTTCGATAGTCGTTGAGAGAGGAGCTATACGGCCGCTGCTTGCAGACAGTAGCTATCGCGACAACGTCGGTACGTCTTCTATAGGATGAGTCAAAAAGGACTTTATAACTTCGCAATGACACAGAAATTTATTGAGATAACTAACGAATCAGCATTTGTGTCATTTTTTTAAAAAAACCTCAAGTTTCACATAAAACTGTCAAGTGTAATTTTGGTTCGATGTGACTACCATTTGTGAAGTGGCAAATATCCGATCGGTAATCAGTTTCTTCCCACATTCGTTGCAGAAAATCGGGAGTTGTGCAATGGCACAGTAGGTTCGAATTTTCAGGTCGGCCAAGTTGTTTGATAGAGGAGGAACATACAAACGGTCTTTAATGAAACCACAGAGAAAGAAATACAGTGGTGTAAAGTCTGGAGTGCGAGGTGACCATGCAATTGGCCCTTCACGACCAATCCACCGACCTGGGATGCGGTTGTTGAGGAAACTTCGGAACTCCCGTGAGGAAATGGGGTGGTGCACCGTCTTGCTGATAAAATTGGAGCCATGGACGACGGCGGTAAAGTTTAGGCTCGTTCTGCCCATCTGACGTGACGTCATTCTCCGTGAGCCTACGAACTTTCAGTAGCTTTCTCAGCGCTCCGCTGTGAACGTCTTGGTCAGTGCGAGTGTTAAGCCCGTTAGTGGTAGTTATTCGGTGAGGTTTTTTTCGGTTTGTTGCGACTTGTCATGGCTGATGGTGGTGGTAAGCCACAAATTCTCCATAAGCAAGCGAGAGACAATTTTCAATATACACGCTTTCTTCAAAAGGTGGACCTAGCACAGATGTTGCCAGATTTCAGTAAAGCACAGCATAAGTGAGTGGCGTCAGCTTGAGAACTGTTCAGCGGATTGCTAGTAAAGGTAATTTATCTGTCCAGACAAGTGGAAGCCTAGTTTTCAGCTTGCCAGGAAAACATCACAGTCGTGAGAAGCCTGTCACAAATTTAGACGATTCTAACAGAGGTGTTCTAAGGCAAGTTTTGTTAAATGTGTATAAGACCGGTGAATTTCCTACTGTCAAAAAATTACTTTGAAAGTGCGTCAAACTATAGATTTCAAAGGCAGTGTTATCTCAATGCAAAGGAAACTGAAAGACATTGGGTTGAAACGTATAAATACAAAGGACGGACACATATTTTTGATGGAACGTTGTGATATCGCTGCGTAAAGGGCACAGTTTTTAAGAAGTATTCTTGAAATAAAAAGAATCTGGCAATCGGAACTTTTTTTTACTTGGACGAAACATGGGTAAACTAGAATCATACAAGAAAAAGCGTGTTGGAAACTGAGTGATAGTTCGGGTGGTTTTAAAGTACCAGTTGGTAAAGGAGGACGAATAATTGTGTTTCACGCTGTTTCTGCTTCCGAATTCATTCCAGAAAGTAAATTAGTGTTCCGGGAAAAAAGGGCAATTCAGGTGATTGTCATTCTGAAATGAGCTCAAAGACATATAAATTATGATTTAGGAAACAGTTTTTCCCTTTCTTGCCTGCAAACTCAGTTGCTGACAAGGCTCCCAAAAGAAGTACAAAAAAAGCCGATATTACGCAGTGATTTACAATTAAGAAGATTCCGCACACTGCCAGTCAATCTAGGACTGAATTGTTAAATCTTGTAGGACTTCATAAGCCTTGTGTGGAAGTGTAAGAAATCGATTGTGTTGCACAGGAATATGGACATACATTTTTGCGTTTTGCCACTATATCATTGCCAGTACAATCCGACAGAGCTCATGTTGGCACAAATGAAAGGATATGTGGCAGAACGAAACATGACATTTAAAATTGCTGACACAGAGAGACTTTTACACGGAACACTAGACAGCATAACACCTTCAGCGTGGGCTGAATGGGTTCGGCACATAGAACGGCTACAGGAGGACATGGAGAGGGAAATTTTGACAATATACTCGATCCCATCCTCATCGCTTTAAGACCACATGAGTCGGACACTGACACGGCCTGCAGCGATGCAGATGTCGACGGTCGTAGCGGTTGAAAACAACCACAGGTGAGTCACGAATCCAATATTCACGTGGTCTTTTCTTTTTCTATGGCTTCTCTTCCGCAACTGCAGATTTACCAGTGATATTGAGACACATTCTGCCTTTTGCGACTGTAATAGAAGTCTTATTTGCACCAGCCGCTTTTTGCTTTATTTTGAAGCATCTTCAGTGAACAGTATTTTGGCTTTTCTACTGCCATTTGAATACCTGTTGCATTTTGTGCATCGATGTTTGTAATATCATATCCAACGTTTGTCTCGGCTGATCTATATTTTAGCAAATAATTGCTGTTTGTGTATGACAGACATTTAAAATTGCTGACACAGAGAGACTTTTGCACGAAACACTTGACAGCATAACACCTTCAGCGTGGGCTGAATGGGTTCGACACATAGAACGGCTACAGGAGGACATGGAGAGGGAAATTTTGACAATATACTCGATCCCATCCTCATCGCTTTAAGACCACATGAGTCGGACACTGACACGGCCTGCAGCGATGCAGATGTCGACTGTCGTAGCGGTTGAAAACAACCACAGGTGAGTCACGAATCCAATATTCACGTGGTCTTTTCTTTTTCTATGGCTTCTCTTCCGCAACTGCAGATTTACCAGTGATATTGAGACACATTCTGCCTTTTGCGACTGTAATAGAAGTCTTATTTGCACCAGCCGCTTTTTGCTTTATTTTGAAGCATCTTCAGTGAACAGTATTTTGGCTTTTCTACTGCCATTTGATTACCTATTGCATTTTGTGCATCGATGTTTGTAATATCATATCCAACGTTTGTCTCGGCTGATCTATATTTTAGCAAATAATTGCTGTTTGTGTATGACAGACACACTCAAATAAGTTTGCTTTTTGGCGCATTGACCTTCATTATATAGCACTCAATAAATTTTAGTCTTTATGTTTTTATGAGTCCATAACTGACTTTGTATACTCGATCAAATGGAAGTGCTGTAGAAAAAGCGAAATCTGTCACAGTCGCAAAAGACGAAAAATGTTTTAATATTACATACAATATTTTGGTGGTATTAAAATTATTTCATTCAGAATATTATACAGTATTACATGTGATTCGTGGTGGATTGTTCCTACGTTGGAAGTAGTTAAACACTGTATATGACAGCAATCTTAGGTTGTTTTACGGCAATAATTGTCTGTAAACTTTAATTTTATCATTGGACTCAAGCATTCATACTTCCCTTGGGAAGAACCATGGCAGCTCGCTGTGCCAGGCGACATTGCATGTCTCATTCCTTTCGGTCCGGCTATCTCAGAGTGGCAGTCATGTAGTGGTGGGAGTTTAACTCTTTGACAAATCGCAACAAACAGTATAAAAGTTCACCGGATAACTTTCCTTGCTGCTCGCTGCCCCTTAAACGCAAGCTTACGAACTGTTTGCCGTCTACATCTCTATGCACGTACCGCAGCTGTTGTTTGCAACCGGCAACACTGCAATCCCCGTCTGTGCCTATGGACTGCGCGAACATGCGCGGCCCGCCATCGTTCATGGCTTCTACTATAGTAAACTATCTCATCTCGGTCATCTTCATCAATATGTGGAATTAAAAACTTTTCGAGCATATCCAAATACACAATAGTGACAGTTTTCTCCAAGAAGAAGGAAGGTCTGTACACTCTCAAGTTGCTAAGGGCACAAAACACATTAACTTTCGGGCTGTCACGAATTTTTCAGGGTTGCATGTGGATTTTCGCTGTGCCATATTCTGCAGTTGTGTTGTTTTCCATGCCACTGATATGAAATGTTTACTCGTCGCTTAAGATTATTATGTTCAGGAATGTCTCGGCTTCCTCTATCCCATGCATCACTTCCGCAGTCGAGTAGTCTTACCTGCATCACTATCGTGCTGTTCCACTGTGAATCTGTATGGCTTCAAACGAAAACGAATACGCAGTACACGCCGAACAGTCTTTTGTGGAATGCCAGTCTCGCGAGACGCACGTCGCTTAGACTTTTGTGGACTTCGGGCAAAGCTCTCTCTAACCTGTGCGACATAATGATAAAAAAGCTGGCAACGTGATGATCCTACCATATCGTATTGAACAACATGACTCAACAAAGTTCTTCTGCCATGAGTAAATCATAGGCCCGCTTGGAGGTTCTTTACCGTATTCGGTCGATATTTACGCCGAACAGTTGCTGCATAGTTCGTTTCATGAAACGCACCAGTGAAAGTAGCCATTTTACTTTGCACTGCACTGGCGCTCCCGGTGGCGGAATGGGCTACTAAGTGCATCTACTTGAGGTTGTTTGCTAGAAAATTACACATCTATCGATTCTCTGAGTTATCTCAATAAGTTTCTGTATCATTCCAAAACTGTAAAGTCCTTTATGACTCACCCTCTATACACGTGCTCCGCAAGCCTCCTTATGTTGCATGTCGAAGGATACCTTGCACCGCTACCAGTCATTTCTTTTCCTGTCCCACTCTCAAATAGAGCGAGGGAAAGGAGAATCAGTACGCATCCATAGGAGACATAATTTCTCTTATCTTCGTCGTCATTACGCAAAACGTATGTTGGGGAGAGCAGAATGGTTCCGCAGTCAGCTTCGAATACCTATTCCCTAAAGTTTCTCTATAGAGAATCGCATAGAAAACGTCACCCTCCCTCTAGCGATTCCCATTTGAGTCCATGAAACATCTTCGTGACATTCGCGTGTTGACCGAACCTACCAGTAACAAACCTAGCGGCTCTTGTCTGAATTGCGTCGATGTCTTCCTCTAAGTCGACCTAATGTGGATCCCAAATACTCCAGCAGTACTGAAGAGTTTGTCGCATTAGTGTTCTGGTGTTCTATATTCTGTCTCCCTTACAGAAAATATACACATTCCAAAAATTCTCCCAATAACCCAAAGTCGACCATTCGCTTTCCCTACTACTGCCTTCATCTTCTCGTTACATTTAACGTCGCACTGCAACTTCACGTCAAGATGCTTAATGTACATGAGTGTGCCAAGTTGGACAGTATCAATGGTGTACTCGAACATCATCAGTTTTTTTACTCACTCCTATCTGCATTTGCTTACGCTTTTCGACATTGCCGTTGATCATAGCAACTAGAAATTTTGTCTAAAGTCGTCTTGTAAGCTCCTATTATCACTCAAAGGCGACACCTTCCGTTATTGAATAGTCAGCTTCCGACTAAATCAAATCACTGCATTTTTAACCATCAGCTGCAGAAATAAACCTTTATTCTACACCAGTTTCGGTCTCTCAGGCGATCTTAACAGGAAGAAAATCATTATCAGATGGAAAAGCATTTCATCTTTGTTTTAGGCGTTATTTTTAAAAACATTATTGGAGGAATCAACGATCAAAATATAATCTCAGAAATTAATTATAACAGTCTAGACCGCAAAACACGTTTATTAAAAGGTGACCGGTTTCGACCATCACATGATCATATTCAGAGCTGCAACCATATTGGCTGACAATGGCTGTACATGGAGCAGGAATCGCTCAGCGATGATAGTCAGTTGTCAGGTTATCAGTTAACTCTCGTCATTCAGCAGTTTCTGCTCCAAGCACAACCACTGTCCGTCAATATGGTTGTGGGTCTGAAGACAATCATGTGATGATCGGGGCCTGTCACCTTGTAACACACGTGCCTTGCGATCTAAACTGTTATAATTGATTCAAACAAAAAGCTTTTCTTAGATCGTTCGAAAGTCCACAATGTTATAATAAACATACATGACCATCTATCACATAAGAGGACCATAATCAGTGTCAAATTATGTGATTCTTCAATTCCTCCAGGCGTATTTTATGACGTAATAAATCTCGGGTGAACAGCCTGGTAAGAGTGTGCATAGGACACAATATTTCGGCAATCGACCACGTTGCCATCATCAGGTGCGCCGATGGGGGATTGTCCTATACATACTTGGCGCCGTCCCACCGCCGGTCAGTACATCAGCGCACCTGATGATGGCAACGGGGTCGAATGCCGAAATATTGTGTCCTATGCACACTCACACCAGGCTGTTCACCCGAGATTTATTTCGTCAGTGTCAAATTAGTCTTACAATAATACATGACCAGATGTGGAAGAACTAAGGTTGAGTTCCTTTGCTCAGTTGAGCAAAGCTATGCACTTTCGAATTATCTACGAGCTTTATGGATTACTTTTCTAACTGATGTTTTTGCTTTTATCCCCGTGATGATGGCTTAAGAAACTGAAACTGGTAGAGAATAAAGTTTTATTTATACAGCTGATGGTTAACAATGCAGTTGTTTAAGTACTTGACGACTGTAAAACGTCACCTCGCTAAAATATAAAATCGGGCTAAACTACACCTTACCATTATAAATACGCTCTGTCATCTACTTCAGACTGGTTTTTAGGACTGCGAATGTAGATGCAGAACCAGTAAAAGAAACGTGCGTCGACGCAAAGCACGTGAAGGCAGACCAGGCTAACCAACACTCCCGTGTTTCGGGGAAACCCGTATTCCAGCAATTTTTTTAATCCTCCCGGCTCCCTTATTGGCCGTCTGCTTCTCCAGTATATTTCGTCAGTAACCACTGTTATAAATAGTATTCCCGTGAGGTACTATTAATATTTTGGTAATGGCAACAAGGACATTAAAAAGTAGGTGAGCTAGAAATAGCTTTTCATACAGTCAAACATGAACGTCCCAGTGACATTAATGTGACCACTGCCTATGTTTCACATCAACGTGCAGTAACCACTCAGAGACGGCAGTTGGCAGCACTATCAGTGGACAGTGTGTAAGGCGTGTCGAGGAGACCCGGAAAACAATGCAGTCGTTATCGTAATGCGGAAACGGAGTGACTTAGCTAACGTCCAAAAGTCATGATCATTGGCCTTCGGTACAAGGGTGGAAGAACTAAAGAAACGACTAAGTGTGTAAACTGTTCGCTTTCCACCTTCATAAATTATACCGTGTATGGCAAGATGGAGCTATCCTAAACCGGTCCCGAGGAAGGTGTCGCACACCACGGGCCAAAGACGACAGGTGTCAGCGGCGGCTATGGAGGTGTTCATGGTCGAATAGACAGGTAACTGTCGAGCAACCAACCGTCCAGAAGAACCAAGGGGCTACCAATACATCTACATCTACATTTATACTCCACAAGCCACCCAACAGTGTGTGGTGGAGGGCACTTTACGTGCCACTGTCATTACCTCCTTTTCCTGTTCCAGTCACGCATGGTTCGCGGGAAGAACAACTGCCGGAAAGACTCCGTGCGCGCTCGAATCTCTCTAATTTTACATTCGTGATCTCCTCGGGAGGTATAAGTAGGGCGAAGCAATATATTCGATACCTCATCCAGAAACACACCCTCTCGAAACCTGGACAGCAAGCTACAACGCGATACAGAGCGCCTCTCTTGCAGAGTCTGCCACTTGAGTTTGCTAAACATCTACGTAACGCTATCACGTTTACCAAATAACTCTGTGACGAAACGCGTCGCTCTTCTTCGGATCTTCTGTATCTCCTCTGTCAACCCGACCTGGTACGGATCCCACACTGATGAGGTCGAACGAGTGTTTTGCAAGCCAGCTCCCTTGTTGATGGACTACATTTTCTAAGGACTCTCCCAATGAACTCAACCTGGCACCCGCCTTACCAACAATTAATTTTATGTGATCATTCCACTTCAAATCGTTCCGCACGCATACTCCCAGATATTTTACAGAAGTAACTGCTACCAGTGCTTGTTCCTCTATCATATAATCATACAATATAGGATCCTTCTTTATATGTATTCGCAATACATTACATTTGTCTATGTTAAGGGTCAGTTGCCACTCCCTGCACCAAGTGCCTATCCGCTGCAGATCTTCCTGCATTTCGCTGCAATTTTCTAATGCTGCAACTTCTCTGTATACTACAGCATCATCCGCGAAAAGCCGCTTGGGACATCCGACACTATGTACTAGGTCATTTATATATATTGTGAAAAGCAATGGTCCCATAACACTCCCCTGTGGCAAGCCAGAGGTTACTTTAACGTCTGTAGACGTCTCTTCATTGAGAACAACATGCTGTGTTCTGTTTGCTAAAAACTCTACAATCCAGCGACACATTTGGTCTGACATTCCGTGGGCTCTTACTTTGTTTATCAGGCGACAGTGTGGAACTGTATCGAACGCCTTCCGGAAGTCAAGGAAAATGGCATTTACCTGGGAGCCTGTATCTAATATTTTCTGGGTCTCATGAACAAATAAAGCGCGTTGGGTCTCACACGATCGCTGTTTCCGGAATCCATGTTGATTCCTACAGAGTAGATTCTGGGTTTCCAGAAATGACATGATACGCGACCAAAAAACATGTTCTAAGATTCTACAACAGATCGATGTCTGAGTATAGGCCCATAGTTTTGCGCATCTGCTCGACGACCCTTCTTGAAAACTGGAACTACCTGTGCCCTTTTCCAATCATTTGGAACCTTCCGTTCCTCTAGAGACTTGCGGTACACGGCTGTTAGAAGAGGGGAAAGTTCTTTCGCATACTGTGTGCAGAATCGAATTGGTATCCCTTCAGGTCCAGCGGACTTTCCTCTGTTGAGTGATTTCAGAAATTATCGTTTTGATCTGTTAGGTAGTCTGAAATCTGCCTCCTATTACTCTTGCTAAACAGATAAACCTTCCTCCCTTTTTTATATTCCTATTTACTACCATATTCAAGGATGCTGCAACGGCCTTATGATCACTGATTCCCTGTTCTGCGCTAACAGAGTCGAAAAGTTCGGGTCTGTTTGTTATCAGTAGGTCCAAGATGTTATCTCCACGAGTCGGTTCTCTGTTTAATTGCTCGAGGTAATTTTCGGATAGTGCACTCAGTATAATGTCACTCGATGCTCTGTCCCTACCACCCGTCCTAAACATCTGAGTGTCTCACTCTATATCTGGTAAATTGAAATCTCCACCTAAGACTATAACATGCTGAGGAAATTTATGTGAAATATACTCCAGATTTTCTCTCAGTTGGTCTGCCACTAATGCTGCTGAGTCGGGAGCCAATTATTAACCTAGCTCGGCTGTTGAGTATAACCTCCACCCATAATAATTCACAGGAACTATCCACTTCTATTTCACTACAGGATAAACTGCTACTAACAGCGACAAACACGCCACCACCGGTTGCATGCAATCTATCCTTTCTAAACACCGTCTGTACCTTTGTAAAAATTTCGGCAAAATTTATCTCTGGCTGCAGCCAGCTTTCCGTACCTATAACTATTTCAGCTTCGGTGCTTTCTATCAGCGCTTGAAGTTCCGTTACTTTACCAACGCAGCTTCGACAGTTTACAATTACAATACAGATTACTGCTTGGTCCCCGCATGTCTTGACTTTGCCCCGCACCATTTGAGGCTGCTGCCCTTTCTGCACTTGCCCGAGGCCATCAAACCTAAAAAACCGCCCAGTCCACGCCACACAACCCCTGCTACCCGTGTAGCCGCCGGCTGTGTGTAGTGGACCCCTGACCTATCCAGCGGAACCCGAAATCCCACCATCCTATGGCGCAAGTCGAGGAATCTGCAGCCCACACGGTCGCAGAACCGTCTCAGCCTCTGATTCAGACCCTTCGCTCGGCTCTGTACGAAAAGTCCGCAATCAGTCCTTTCGATGATGCTGCAGTTGATGAGCTGTGCTTTCATCCCGTTAGTGAGACTGGCAGTCTTCACCAAATCAGATAGCCGCCGGAAGCCAGAGAGGATTTCCTCCGATCCATAGCGACACACATCATTGGTACCGACATGAGCGACCAGCTGCAGATGGGTGCACCCTGTACCCTTCATGGCATCCGGAAGGACCCTTTCCACATCCGGAATGACTCCCCCCGGTATGTACACGGATTTTCTTCCCCTGCATCGCTGCGTATGTGACTCCGCACCAGGCGCCCGGTTCTACCGAAATTCTATGTTCATTGAGTGGTGATCGGCGGCCTTTTCATTGTCAGACGAATCACGTTTTATGCTCCAGCGGTCAGATGGCCCTTGGCGTGTACGTCGTGAGAAGTCTGAAAGCAAATATCCTGCATGAGTTATGGTCTGGGGAACCCGCCAAGGTAGCCGAGCGCGCTAATGCACTGCTTCCTGGACACAGGTAGGCGCGCCGGCCCCTGATCGAATCCGCCCGGCGGATTAACGACCAGGACCGGTGTGCTGGCCAGCCTGGATGTGGTTTTTAGGCGGTTTTCCATATCCCACTAGGTGAACACCGGGCTGGTCCCCAAGTCCCGCCTCAGTTACATGACTTGCAGACATTTGAAACACATTCTCATTATTTCATGATTTACACTAGACACAGACAGCTGGGGTACCTTTATTCCATCTGGGGGGGGGGGGGGGGGGGGGTTATGGCGTGGCCACAGCAAGGTCATCCGGCCACCCCTTAAGATTAACCATGCCAAATCCTTACTGAACCCTGTCGACCCTGTGCACAGGCCTTGGCAGGCCCAACGGTACCGACCGGCCGTCGTGTCATCCTCAGTCCACAGGCGTCATTGGATGTGGTTATGGAGGGGCATGTAGTCAGCACACTGCTCTCCTTGCCGTATGTCTGATTACGAGACCGGAGCCGCTACTTTTCAGTCCAGTAGCTCTCAGTTTACCTCACAAGGGCTGAGTGCACCCCACTAGCCAACAGCGCTCGGCAGACCAGATGGTCACTCATCCAAGTGCTAGTCCAGCCCGACAGCGCCTAACTTCGGTTATCTGATGGGAACTGGTGTTACCACTGCGGCAAGGCCGTTGGTATGCAGGATAAAAGCAGAAGGAAAAGAAGAAGAAGAAGAAGTTATGATCTGGGGAATGTTTCCATGGCATTCCTTGGGTGGTCCCGACATTCTGAAAGGCACAATAGAACAATCAAAGTAATGCATCTATCCTTGGGGGACCATTTTCACAGATACATGCCGATTGTTTTTCTTCTTCACGATAGCGTCTACCAGCATGACAATGCAACGTCTCATAGTGTATGCGCGTGTGTCGAGGATAGCGAGGACGTGTGCACCGTTTTCTCCTGGCCACGAACTCCTTGGATTTAAACCATATTGAGAATCTGTGGGACCACCTTAATCGCGCTGTTCACATAATGAATCCTCAACTACGAAAACTAGCGTAGCTGACCACGGCAATCGAGTCAACACGGCACCACATCCCGGTTGGTGCATTCCAGAACCTGACTGACTCTCTTCCTGTGTGTTTCGCAGCGGTCTGTGCTGCAAAAGGTGATTATTCAGGCTTTACACAGGTTGCCACATTAACGTGACTGAATACTATATCTGCTACAGAAGTGTAAACAGTGGAAATAAGTTATTGAATGACGTTTCCCATAACTCTAATCTGTAAATGTAAACAACTTCCTGCAGGGTACAGATAACGTATAATTCTAAATCCGTTAAATTGTGTTGTGATTAGATTTGTGTATTATGTGCCATGAGAAATCAAATTGTTTTATTTAGATTAGATTCATTTTTCATTCCATCGGCCTAAAAGTGTGGTGATCTTTGCAAATGTGGAACATGTCCGAAAATATAATACTCGAGTATTAAACATATTTAGAACATTTATGTGTAATACTCACTTCTCAGTTTACACCATAAACTAGTCTTATTACATGTTTTCACACTTTAAAAACTCTCTCTCTGTAGATAACACTCTATCAGATAATAGCCTAAATGTAAGCAAAGTATGCCAGTTTATTTTATATTTGAGTAGTCATTTGTTAAAAGGACAGATGGCACATTTTTTATGATTTTCACTTTTCAGTGAATATGAGACCCTAAAGACAGGCCTCTCATTCTACGTCAAAAGGACAGTAATATCTTAATTACAAGGAAGTTTAAAATGCTGTATTTTACTCGTATTTTGCTGAAAGGGTCAAATGACCTAGATATTTTCCTTTTTAACGAAATACCTCATGTTATATTGTTATTGAGTCCTCTACGCATTTTGGCGCCTGTTAGTGGAAAGCACAACAATACATTAGTTCAATGCTCAACAATGCACTATAAAATCTGCATTATTGTGTATAAATTTTACTGTTTGAAACAACATTATTCACCATGGTTTCCTCAGATGAAGGTGAATGTGTTCTTTGTGCGAAAAGTAAATCACACCCCCACAGCTATAAGAGAAACATAATAAAGCAAGCATGACAGGGTAGCATCTTATAAGAACTACTCTGCAAAGAATATAGACTCAAAAATAATTGGTAGAGAGTGCTTGTACTTTCATATTATTTTGTGTTTTCGTCCCTCAGGACGTCTGTTAAGACATCAGGGAATTAGATCCACAGTGCTAGAGGGAGCTGTAAAGGGCAAAAGCTGTAGAGGAAAACAGAGGTTGGAATACACCGAGCAAATAATTGAGGGCATAGGTTGCAAGTACTACTCTGAGATGAAGAGGTTGGTGCAGGATATGAATTCGTGGTGGGCCGCATCAAACCAGTCAGAATACTGATGACACAAAAAATGAAAAAAAGTTAAATCAGTTCTACAAGAGGACAGTTGTCTCCCTAGAAACGTCATTCTAACAGAGGGATGAGAGAATTCATTTTAGTATAAGTACTCTACATGACTTTACTTATTATTCCAACAACCCTGGCTATAGTTTGGGACTGCCATTCGTACTTTTATGTCAAACATACTTTTAATGTTGGCCTAAGCCAACATGTTGAACGACCTAGAAACGTATGCTATCCTTTCGGTAAGGAGCCTACAAAAAAACCAATAAATGGAGGATTTTCAAAAAACCATTCAGTGAATTTCATCTGAATATTCTGAAGGACGCTTTGGTGGAAGAAAACACTGAATTAGGGAACTACAGTCAACTTGTTTCACATCTATTCTTTTTAATTTCTCTTCCGAAAATAATAAAAAGTGGGGTCATGTACAAGCATTAAAAATCCAATAAAAAGGTTTTTTTTAAATTTACATGTTTGTTGTTTTTGAAAATTTGTTAAAAGAGCCTAAGTCCGGAGTTTTCGAAACGTAATAACATCATCATTCTGTTCAATATAAAAGATTTCAGGTCAGCCATACTTACCAAGAGTACGATATTGCAGAGCCTGTGTTAAGAAGAACTATGCAATGTTCCTGTTGACATGCATGCATGTCTGAAGGAATAGGCACTGCGGCGACTGCTGTCGTAATAGACAACCATCAGGTGCATAGGGGAATGACAACAATGAAAACGTTTTTCCGACCGGAACTCGAAACCGGATTTCCCGCTTTAACTGAGCGATCGCCTTAAACGTTTCGGCAATACGTGCACGACTTCCACCAAACCCAAACTTCCATGTGTCGTCACTCCTGCGCCACAATCTGTACTCGTACACACATTATGTAATCTCCACACAGGCGAGGACGTTTTAATTGTAGGTCGGTGCCTGGTATTTCCGGATGAATATGATATTGCAGTGGTTGAGTTGCTCATAAGAAGAGTGCAAAGTTCTTTCGGAGATGCATGCATGTCCAAATGGACAGATCGCAGCTCGTGGTCTAGTGGCTAGCCTTGCAACCTCTGGATCACGGGGTCCCGGGTTCGATTCCCGGCTGGGCTCGGGATTTTCTCCGCCCGGGAACTGCGTGTTTGTGTTGTCCTCCTCACGTCATCATCATTCGGGAAGTGGTGAGACTGGAACTGGAAAGATTGTGATCTTGTACAGGCGCTGATGACCTTGATCTTGAGGAAGAGCGTAGCGTTACAAAGAATTGGAAAAGGGCACAGGTCACCCCGTTTTCAAGAAGGGACGTCAAACAGATGTGCAGAACTATAGACCTATATCTCTAACGTCGATACGTTGTAGAATTTTGGAACACGTATTATGTTAGAGTATAATGACTATTCAGGAAGCTAGAAATCTACTCTGCAGGGACCAGCATGGGTTTCGAAAAAGACGATTGTGTGAAACCCAGCTCACGCTATTCGTACACGAGACTCAGAGGGCCATAGACACGGGTTCCCAGGTAGATGCCGTGTTTCCTGACTTCCGCAAGGCGTTCGATACAGTTCCCCACAGTCGTTTAATGAACAAAGCAAGAGCATATGGACTATCAGACCAATTGTGTGATTGGATTGAAGAGTTCCTAAATAACAGAATGCAGCATGCCATTCTCAATGGAGAGAAGTCTTCCGAAGTAAGAGTGATTTCAAGTGTGCCGCAGGGGAGTGTCGTAGGACCGTTGCTATTCACAATATACATTAACGGCCTTGTGAATGACATCGGAAGTTCACTGAGACTTTTTGCGGATGATGCTGTGGTATATCGAGAGGTTTCAACAATGGAAAATTGTACTGAAATACAGGAGGATCTGCAGCGAATTGACGCATGGTGTAGGGAATGGAAATTGAATCTCAATGTAGACAAGTGTAATGTGCTGCGAATATGAAGAAAGAAAGATCCCAAATCATTTAGCTACAATATAGCAGGTCAGCAACTGGAAGCAGTCAATTCCATAAATTATCTGGGAGTACGCATTAGGAGTGATTTAAAATGGAATGATCATACAAAGTTGATCGTCGGTAAAGCAGATGCCAGACTGAGATTCATTGGAAGAATCCTAAGGAAATGCAGTCCAAAAACAAAGGAAGTAGGTTACAGTACACTTGTTCGCCCACTGCTTGAATACTTCTCAGCAGTGTGGGATCCGTACCGGATAGGGTTGATAGAAGAGATAGAGAAGATACGACGGAGAGCAGCGCGCTTCGTTACAGGATCATTTAGTAATCGTGAAAGCGTTACGGAGATGACAGATAAACTCCAGTGGAAGACTCTGCAAGAGAGACGCTCAGTAGCTCGGTGCGGGCTTTTGTTGAAGTTTCGAGAGCATACCTTCACCGAGGAGTCAAGCAGCATATTGCTCCCTCCTACGTATATCTCGCGAAGAGACCATGAGGATAAAATCAGAGAGATTAGAGCCCACATAGATCCATACCGACAATCCTTCTTTCCACGAACAATACGAGGCTGGAATAGAAGGGAGAACCGGCAGAGGTACTCAAGGAACCGTCCGCCACACACCGTCAGGTGGATTGCGGAGTATGGATGTAGATGTAGATGTAGACCCCACAAACCAACGTCACCGTCATCCAAATGGATAGGTACTACGGCGACCAGAGCTGTTATGAAATACATGAAATCCGGATTAGAGTCCTAGTCTGGCACAAATTTTCACTGTTGTCATTTCCTTTTGAAGCTGATAGTTGTTCGTGTTCGCAACTGCACTCATTAAGAGTGGTAGTACTGTGTCTAGAATGGAAAAATCGGAGAAAAATCACGAAATGTGAGAATACCCGTAAGTTCATTGATGGACAGCTGCCGTTTCAACAAAATGGCCATTTATATCTCCACTGCCACCATTTCCGAGAAAATTCGATGTTAGTTATGCAGTTGAAATTTCTTTCTAGCGGTTCTAGGCGCGCAGTCCGGAACCGCGCGACTGCTACGGTCGCAGGTTCGAATCCTGCCTCGGGCATGGATGTGTGTGATGTCCTTAGGTTAGTTAGGTTTAAGTAGTTCTAAGTTCTAGGGGACTGACGGCCACAGATGTTAAGTCCCATAGTGCTCAGAGCCATTTGAACCATTTTTGAAATTTCTTGCGACCACACTCCCTTAAAACTGCCTTAAAATCACCGTGAGATGCTGGGCACTTCTCTTGAAACCTCGCCTCAGGCGGGACACACTCACCAGTGAGTAGACGTCCTCGTTCTGGCTGAGCGCGGCCACGGTGTCCCAGCCGAAGCCGCGCACGAACGCCAGCCGGGCCGGGTTGTGCGAAGAGTCCGGCGCCACGGTGCGGTAGAAGAGCGGAAACTCCTTGCGGTCGCTCAGCGCCGGAGACGTCGACCCGAACGACACCTGCGACAGTAACCACAACCACGTCACGTCGTGCCAGCAGGGCGTCAAAGGCGGCGCCTCTAGTGTCTACACGGCGCTCTGCGTAATGTACGGCGCGGTGCGGGCTGCTCGTCTCTGTATGTCAAGCAGAAATGCTCCGTAACAACATAGAGCTCTCAGTGAAGATACACTCCGCTTCTGTACTTCGGACCCAGAGTAATGGTCTCTGTGACAAAGACAAGAAGTCAATTTGCATTAGCGGCGGCCATCAGTTTGATGAGAGTAATATGTACTGTTTCCAACACGCGGCGAAGTGTTATCATTCGGTACACCGTCATCCATCCGGAACATCTCTGCGTAGTACCATCTTCCGAAAACCACACTTCGGTACCTCGAACCACTCAGGAAACAAAAGAGGTACAATGTTTGATTTAGCCTATATAGGTTAATTTATTAACCATCACCGCGTGATTATTTGGTTAAGATTTGTTGATCGTATCCAGGAGTAACGAAAAATTTGTTATGCCTTATGAATAAATTTTTATTGCTTCAGTTACTTTTTGCTGTTATTTATTAGCAGCATGCTGTCACCACCAGCTGCATTTCAGTTACATGATCATTAATCTGCAGTAGGGAGAGTATTGTTTATGGATGAGCTAGTGAGATTATGTACCAAAATTTGACTCTGGGGAGAAAGACAGAGTTATTTCAGTGTGTACCTCGAGTGATTTGTACAGTTAAATAATTTCATTAGTGTATTTGCTTTCATTTTTGATGGAAATTTGTCTTGCACAGAGAGCACAGTACGAAATAAATCACCGTTACTTAAAACTTTCAAATTCAGCTGTTTTGAATCCAGAGAATCTTAACTGTTAAGATATACTCTTTTCAGATACTGACAAGAAAACTCCCCATCGCATCCCCCTCTGGTTTAGTGGTAAGTTGACCCATTGGATAGCCCGTCAAAAACTGAACGCAGATCAAACACGAAAACAGAAAGGAGGTGTACTGAACTGTGGGAAAAAGAAAGAAAAATAGAAACAGTGAACGGTCCACAGGTAATATGTGCAAAAATGAATACCATTAATTATCATCGTCTCCTGCTTGTGTGGTCACGGTGCTGGGCTGTGACGGGGGGATCCGTCTTCAATTTTCACTCGGTCCCAAATTTTCTTTTTTTTTCACAAAATTACGAACATTCCGTCTAGTCATTGACGTGTCTGCTCGCAGTATTCAAATTTGTGTATTTGTGGTGGCGTAAAGTCAGTTTGCACCAGCTTGCTGACACTATTCATCACATTTACTTGCAACTCATATTCTCTGATGAATGGTGAGTGAGAGCAAGCGAAATGCCGCGTAGACCTCCCACAGAAACGAGAACAACAAATATACGGCTGTAAACTATGTTAAAATTAAGGAACTCAAGAGTCGAAACTGTATCTGTGTGGAACAAAGAGGAGGTACCTCTGGAGGACCCTTCGCTACACGTCGCTGTTGCAAACTGACTTTACGCCACGACACATACAAAGATTTGAATACAGCGAACAGATACGTCGATGACCAGGCGGAAAGTTCGTAATTTTGCAAAACAAAAGTTGGGTCCGAGTGACATTTAGACCCGGCCGGACCTTCCCCATCACAGTCCAACACCGGGATCACACAACCACACACGACGGTTGTTACTGGTGTTTCGTTTCTGCACATATTAACTTTAGACCGTTCACTGATTCTATTTTTCTTCTTTTTTTCCACAGTTCAGTAAACCTTCTTCCTGTTTTCACGCTTGATCTGTGTTCAGTTTTTGATGGACTATCCAATGGGCCAACCTACCACTAAATCTGAGGGTGGTGCAATGGGGAGTTTCCCTTGTGAGATAGAACAATCGGATACTGTAAACTAATAGATACATAAACTAATTTATGTTATGGCACATATTAAATGAATGTTAATTTCTTATTTCTTGACTGTACGCTTAAGCTAAGACAGTTCTTTTAAGTTACTTCATTGTATGAATAATACCACCATTCCATATACGAGAAATTTTGAAGAAATTTACATTTTCAGTTCCTAGCTTGTCATTATATGATTACAAATATTTGTGAGCAATTACTGAGGTAGTAAAAATTATTTCATAAATTTATAATATGGTCAAACACTTCCACTCACCATACGTACGATGAATGAAATACACACAACACTGATGTAATGTTCAACAAATTTTATTATTTGTTACACGAATCGGGTTTCGGCTGTTACATCATCACGAAGTACAAAGAGAAGTATGTGGTGCACTGAAATTTTGTTGAATCAACGATTCTAAAACAATGCATGTACAGAGTATCTCCATTTCCAGGGATCAATATTTTTCGTCTCCGGAAATGAAGATACTCTGTACATGTACTAGTTTAGAATCTTTGATCCAACAATATTTCAGTGCTCCACATTCTTCTCTTTGTTCTTAATGATGGCGTAACAGCCGAAAAATCGTTTCGTCTAACATTTCGTCTAACAAATAATTGTAGAATATGTTCTGCGTGTTTCATTCATAATGTATAAAATATTTTACGAAGAACCAACGGAACAATCAATCAATGCAGTAAATTCTTGTTTTGGGTCACTTTACTGGAAAGAAACTTCACTGATTTCAAATTGAAAAAGTCGTCATCAGATAGCCTACATCACTTCATCAAAAAAGAGTTAGAGTGAGTTGCCCAAGGATAAATAGTGCTGAGACTGTCGAAACAGCAGATGAGGTTCTGTACATTTTCGCTTACCCACACTTATTTCTTTATCGTTTTGTAAAATAAGTTTATAATTCACCAAGTCCCATTTGTTTCTCTATCTTTGACCCCAATATTTAGCGTAAAATACGTTTTCAACTTAATATAATAATAATGTAGGCCTCCTTTTCCCGAAATGCCACAGCTTTGTGATTTATCAGTGTAGTGCAGCCTGTTTGACAACCTAGTAATTTGCAACCACTGAGTATTTGTATACATCTGTTATAAGTGACTCAAGACTTGGTGTGCCTTCCTTTGACCCAACAGATGTTTAAAATAATGAAAACCAAAGTGTAGGTGTGTCTGAAAATGTAAAGCATATTAATACGAATCCTTCTTGTACAAACAAATGCCGGCCGTTGTGGCCGAGCAGTTCTAGGCGCTTCAGTCCTGAACCGCGTTGCTGCTACGGTCGCAGGTTCGAATCCTGCCTCGGGCATGGATGTGTGTGATGTCCTTAGGTTTATTAGGTTTAAATAGCTCGAAGTGTAGGGGACTGATGACCTCAGGTGTTAAGTCCCACAGTGCTTAGAGCCATTTGAACAAAAAAGTGTCCGCAGCGATACCATGATTTTTACTCTTCTATAACTAGGAATTAATTTTCATCCTACAGTCGTGTAGTTCTAAGAAGATGGGCTGGGTGCCACGACTTTGCGCGCCTACTTCAAACAAATGATGAAATGCGGTTTTGGAAACTCTCTATGGCAACACCTTAGAACTGTCGCCGCTGAATAGCTGACTATTGTTTTCGCGTTCAACAATTAGCGCTGCGTAACCAAAAGCTGTCGTCAGCACTTCTACCTGTCAGGAATCTTCTTACACTGACTCGACTGTAGGGAAATTCTCTTGTGAACCTAAGTACATGTGTCTTGATGAAAGCGTGCCTGTTGTCTGATGACTAACAGCATCAATACGAAACTGGTAACGGTACTTTTTCAATGAAGTAAATCAAAACCAGTTTGTTGTTGGTTGTTGCAGAACACATCAAAAATTTGTATCACGTTCTCCAATCGCATATTTATTTGACGAAATTGCATTTCAACCCTAAATTAGTAACTGGAATGAAATATATTTACAGTTTAAAAATAAACATTGATCATTAACGCAGTTCAAAGTTGTAAACACAGTATATACATACATCAAAAAAAGTTTTTGCATCACGCCAGTTCCCAGGACTCCTAAAGATAGACGTTGACTGTGGATATTGTATCTCAGACACAGTCCCTCTGACTGTTCAGAGATGTCACTAAAACCGCCCAAAGATGTAAATAACAATGCGTGAGCAGCGCTCTATTAGACGGAAGGGGGTTCGACAGCCGATCAGTTCCATTCATTCCACCACGAAGAAGGTACACGGCTCGTGTTGACTGTAGTTCAACCATGCCTAGGTGGTCAATACCGCGGTTCAATCGCGTCCGCATTGTTACTCTGTGCCAGTAAGAGCTCTCAACAAGGGAAGTGTCCAGGCGTCTCGGCGTGAACCAAAGCGATGTTGTTCGGACATGGAGGAGATACAGAGAGACAGGAACTGTCGACGACATACCTCGCTCAGGGCTACTACTGCAGTGGATGACCGCAACATACGGATTATGGCTCGGAGAAAACCTGACAGCAACACCACCATGTTGAATAATGCTTTTCGTGCAGCCACTGGACGTCGTGTTACGACTCAAACTGTGCGCAATAGGCTGCGTGATGCGCAAATTCACTACCGACGTCCATGGGGAGGTCCATCTTTGCAACCACGACGCCATGCACCGCAGTGCAGATGGGCCTAACGACATGCCAAATGGACCACTCAGGATTGGCATCACGTTTTCTTCGCCGATGAGTGTCGCGTATACCTTCAATCAGACAACCATCGGAGACGTGTTTGGAGGCAACCCGACGAGGATGAACGCCTTAGATACACCGACCAGCGAGTGCAGCAAGGTGGAGGTTCCCTGCTGTTCTGGTGTGGCATTATGTGGAGCCGACGTACGCCGCTGGTGATCATACAAGCCGCCGTAACGGCTGTACGATACGTAAATGCCATCCTCCGACCGATAGTGCAACCATATCAGCAGCATATTGGCGAGCCATTCGTCTTCATGGACGACAATTCGCGCCCCTGTCGTGCACATCTTGTGAATGAATCCCTTTAGGATGACGGCATCGCTCGACTAGAGTGGCCAGCATGTTCTCCAGACATGAACCCTTTCGAACATGCCTGGGATAGATTCAAAAAGGGCTGTTAATGACGACTTGACCCACCAACCACTCTGAGGGATCTACGCCGAATCGCCGTTGAGGAGTGGGACAATCTGGACCAACAGTGCGGTGATGAACTTGTGGATAGTATGCCTCGACGAATACAGGCATGCATCAATTCAAGAGAACGTGCTACTGGGTATTAGAGGTATCGGTGTGTACAGCAATCTGGACCGCCACTTCTAGCGGTCTCGCTGTATAGTGGTACAACATGTAATGTGTGCTTTTCAGGAACAATAAAAAGGGTGGAAATTATGTTTATGTTGACATCTATTCTAATTCTCTGTACAGGTTCCGGAACTGTGGGAACCGAGGTAATGCTAATTTTTTTTTTATGTGTGTACACTACAAAGCAAATTCTCTTACAAATAATTACACTGTAGTTCCAATAAAATATTTGTGGATAAGTGACTGTATAATATGTGATAAAAATATCAAAGTTTCCATTTTTATTGTACTAATGAAGGCTTTTTACAACATCCGCTGAAGCGTTAGAAATTTTGTCACAGATGATGCGGTCATACGTACCTGAAAGAATTTATTGAAATGGACTCCAGCTAAGGAACGGCTACACTGCTATACTGTAACATCAATTTAAAACGAAACCTTGCTAGAAACAAAAGTTTTAATTTATCTTACAGGTGTAAGATTAAAAATTTCATTGATGAATCTACACTTAAGTAAGAATCATAAAGTTGCAAGTAGGAGAGCCGTCGGTGTGGCCGTGCGGTTCTAGGCGCTTCAGCCTGGAACCGTATGACCGCTACGGTAGTAGGTTCGAATCCTGCCTCGGGCATGGATGTGTGTGATGTCCATAGGTTAGTTAGGTTTAAGTCGTTCTAAGTTCTAAGGGACTGATGACTCCCAGATGTTAAGTCCCATAGTGCTCAGAGCCATTTGAGCCATTTGAAAGTAGGAGATGTATGGCGATGTCGGATCTGTTCCAGAATTTAATACACTGACGGAAAAGATCGAAACACAAAAAATAATTAATTTAGAGTAACGAAATTTCAAGTACAGATTCGTCTATATGGCATATGTGAGTGACTGACAGTGCAAGATCACAGGTTAATGTAAGAGCGAAATAAGCCACTGCAAATTTGAAATGCTGGCACATTTACAACCGGTGTAACCGCCAGAATGACGAATGCAAGCATGAAAACGTACATGCGTTGTGTTGTGCAGGTTCTGGATGTCAGTTTGTGGCATGGAGTTCCATGCCTGTTGCACTAGGTTGCTCGATACAGAGACTGTTAATGCTGGTTGTGGACGAAAGAGGAGTTGTTGTCCGATGATGTCCCATGTGTGTTTGATTGGAGACAGATCTGGCGATCGAGCAGGCAAAGACAGCAAGGCGGCACTTTGTAGTCTGCTGAGTTACAGCAGCCATATGTGGGTGAACCTTATCCTGTTGGAAAGCACCCGTGGAATGTTGTTCACGAATGGCAGTACTACCGGTCGAAACACCAGATTCACATACAAATTTGCAATCAGGCTGCGTAGGATAGCCACAAGAGTGCTCGTGCTGTGATTCGAATTCGCATCCTAGACTGTAGCTGCAGATGTAGGTCCAGCGTGTCCAGCACAGAAACAGGTTGGTTGCAGGCCCTCAACTGACCTTCTCCTTACCAACATGCATCCGTCACGGGCACTGAGGTAGAACCAGCTTCCATCAGAAAACACAGCAGACCTCCACCCTGTGGAGGAATGAGTTTTCGCTTGACGCCACAGAAGTCGCAAATAAAGAAAACTTGTTTTGCCTCCTCATAGTGGCACTACTAGCGCCACACTTACGCGACTGGCGCTAAATCTGAATTGACATCATCTCTTAAAAATGTGTGTGAAATCTTATTGGACTTAACTGCTAAGGTCATCAGTCCCTAAGCTTACACACTACTTAACCTAAATTATCCTAAGGACAAACACACACACCCAGGCCCGAGGGAGGACTCGAACGTCTGCCGGGGCCAGCCGCACAATCCATGACTGCAGCCCCCCAGACCGCTCGGCTAATCCCGCGCGGCGACGTCATCTCTTAAATGTAACCACAGCCGGCCGCGGTGGCCGAGATGTTCCAGGCGCTTCAGTCTGGAACCGCGCTGCTGCTACGGTCGCAGGTTCGAATCCTGCCTCGGGCTTGGATGTGTGTGATGTACTAAGGTTAGTTAGGTTTCAGTAGTTCTAAGTTCTAGGGGACTTATGACCTCAGATGTTAAGTCCGATAGTGCATAGAGCCATTTAGATGTAAACACAAATACTTCTGGCACACTATCCACAAGTTGATCAAGGCACTGTTGGTCCAGATTGTCCCACTCCTCAATGGCGATTCGGCGTAGATCCCTCAAAGTGGATGGTGGGTCACGTCGTCCATAAACAGCCCTTTTCAATCCATCCCATTCATTTTCGATAGGATTCATGTCTGGAGAACATGCTCGCCACTCTAGTCGAGCGATGTCGTTATCCTGAAGAAAGTCATTCACAAGATGTGCACGATGAGGGCACGAATTGTCGTCCATGAGGACGAATTCCTCGCGAATATGCTGCCAATATGGTTGCACTATCGTTGTTAGCAATGACGCGGCATAATGCCCAGAGGAGTTTTAATCACTATGACACCGGCCGCGGAAGCCTACGTTCTTATGTCTGGAGCACATGCTGACCACTGTAGTCGAGCGATCTGAATTGACATCATCTCTTACAAGGGAACCTCCCCATCGCACCCCCATCAGATTTACTTATAAGTTGGCACAGTGGATAGGCCTTGAAAAACCGAACACAGATCAATCGAGAAAACAGGAAGAAGTTGTATGGAACTATGAAAAAAATTAGTGAAATATACAAACTGAGTAGTCCATGTGCAAGATAAGCAACATAAAAGTGGATGGTTATTCAGGAGCGCCGTGGTCCCGTGGTTAGCGTGAGTAACTGCGGAACGAGAGGTCCTTGGTTCAATTCCTCCCTCCACTGAAAATTCTACTTTCTTTATTTTCGCAAAGTTATGATCTGTCCGTTCGTTCATTGACGTCTCTGTTCACTGTAATAAGTTTAGTGTCAGTGTTTTGCGACCGCACCACAAAACCGTGCGATTAGTAGACGAAAAGACGTGCCTCTCCAATGGGAACCGAAAACATTTGATCGCAAGGTCATAGATCAACAGATTCCTCCGCAGGGAAATACGTCTGATACATTCTATACGACACTGGTGACGGCATGTGCGTCACATGACAGGAATATGTTGTCGACCCACCAAACTTGTACACTTAGCGAATGGGTAAAAAGATTCTTCTACCTTGCCCGATTTAGGTTTTCTTGTGGATTTGATAATCACTCCCAAAAAAGTGATGAAAACATAAGAGTCTGTCACATAAACTGAAAATAAAAAATTAAACTTTTCACTCGAGGGAAGACTTGAACCTAGGACCTCTCGTTCCGTAGCTGCTCTCGCTAACCACGGGACCACGGCGCTCCTTGACTCGCGGTAGCCTTGATGTTGCATATCTTTGCATGGACTACTCAGTTTGTATATTTTATTAATTTTTTTCATAGTTCCACACAACTTCTTCCTGTTTTCTCGATTGATCTGTGTTCGGTTTTTCAAGGCCTATCCACTGTGCCAACTTATAACTAAATCTGAGGGGGGTGCGATGGGGAGCTTCCCTTGTTAGATGTAAACACAAACCTACCAATTTTCGTTTATGTCGATCAATTCCTTCTTGGTGTTGCATTTTTTTTCGATCAGTGTAGAGTTCTAAAGTGATGTGCTGGTCGTGATGGAGAACCCAAGTCTCACTGCAAATTGCGAAAATTGAGATGTGTGGAATATAGAGTGAGTTAACAATGAGTAAACTTCTCCCTTTCCTAATAAGACTGACGCTTCAGTGAATTTGCCCAGCATCTTCCTTACATGCAGTTGGGGCCACTTCAGAGTTTTTGTGGGTCGGTTCCCACGCTAAGTACGAAAAGTTGTGGTAGTAACTGAGCTGGATAGACTTTACAAAATCTGATGGTAACCTGACGGTGTTTTCTTGATCTATCACGGTATCGAAAGACTTATATATACATTCAGTACACCAAAGTTCTGCTTACATGTTAGCTACTTCCCTCCCGTAGTCCCAGCCCTATTCCTAGTTTGTCTGATGTTCTGGGCGTTTATAAATTAGTTATAAGAAAGTAGCCTTTAATTGCGATAATGGTATATAACTTACAGAAATGTTTGATACAGCACTGAAATATTTCTTCCCGTCTAATACTGCTAGTTCCTGATGTTACCGTTAAGTGGCTTGTGCGAATGAATTATTCCAACAGTCATCATGGGGCTGCATTGTGGCGCAGAGCTTGCACAGAATTGTTTATGGTTTAATGAATCCAAATCCGCTACTTCAGTTCCGAGAAAATTCAGGCCTAAATATCGTAAGCCACCACCTGAAAGACAAACTGTTATTAATTTGTACAGTCGTTTTACGGAAACCGGCTGTGTATCACATAGGATCGCGACTCAAGGCACCATCACATATGGAGAAGGCCGCGAAGCGCCCGGTGAGACGTCACTCAGAGCGGACCAGCTTTGGCAAGGCGTTGCGCTTGCAAAATCCAGGGGCACGCCCTGCAGTCATTCTCAAACGATTTTACGGAAATCATTCGGTAAAAATACTTGATTTCAACGTTGTTGTTGTTGTTGTTGTGCTCTTCAGTCCTGAGAGTGGTTTGATGCAGCTCTCCATGCTACCCTATCCTGTGCAAGCTTCTTCATCTCCCAGTACTTATTGCAACCTACATCCTTCTGAATCTGCTTGGTCTCCCTCTACGATTTTTACCCTCCACGCTGCCCTCCAATGCTACATTTGTGATCCCTTGATGCCTCAGAATATGTCCTACTAACCGGTCCCTTCTTCTAGTCTAGTTGTGCCACAAACTCCTCTTCTCCCCAATTCTATTCAATACTTCATCATTAGTTACGTGATCTACCCATCTAATCTTCAGCATTCTTTTGTAGCACCACATTTCGAAAGCTTCTATCCTATTCTTGTCCAAACTATTTATCGTCCATGTTTCACTTCCACACATGGCTACACTCCATACAAATACTTTCAGAATCGACTTCCTGACACTTAAATCTGTACTCGATGTTAACAAATTTCTCTTCTTCAGAAACGCTTTCCTTGCCATTGCGAGTCTACATTTTATATCTTCTCTTCTTCGACCATCATTAGTTATTTTGCTCCCAAAATAGCAACACTCCTTTACTACTTTAAGTGTCTCATTTGAAGCTGGCCTTTGACATTGTAATTCTATCAGAGACAGCAAAGGACTTGGAACAGCAGTTTAACGGAATGGACAGTGTCTTGAAAGGAGGATATAATATGAACATCAACAAAGTTTTTATTTCTTCTCCATGGATCTTAATACCCACTCCGAATTTTTCTTTTGTTTCCCTTACTGCTTGCTCAATATACAGATTGAATAACATCAGGGAGAGGCTACAACCCTGTCTCACTCCCTTCCCAACCACTGCTTCCCTTTCATGTCCCTCGACTCTTATATCTGCCATCTGGTTTCTGTACAAATCGTAAATAGCCTTTCAGTCCCTGTATTTTATCCCTGCCACCTTTAGGATTTGAAAGAGAGTATTCCAGTCAACATTGTCAAAAGCTTTCTCTAAGTATACAAATGCTAGAAGCGTAGGTTTGCCTTTCCTTAATCTTTCTTCAATGATAAGTCGTAAGGTCAGTATTGCCTCACGTGTTCCAATATTTCTAGGGAATCTAAACTGATCTTCCCCAAGGTCATCATCTACCAGTTTTTCCATTCCTCTGCAAAGAATTCGTGTTAGTATTTTGCAGCTGTGACTTTTTAAACTCATACATCTTGCTCACCAGATGGTAGAGTTTTGTCAGAACTGGCTCTCCCAAGGCCGTCAGTAGTTCTAATGGAATGTTGTCTACTCCCGGGGCCTTGTTTCGACTCAGGTCTTTCAGTGCTCTGTCAAACTCTATACGCAGTATCGTATCTCCCATTTCATCTTCATCTACATCTTCTTCCATTTCCATAATATTGTCCTCAAGTACATCGCCCTTGTATAGACCCTCTATATACTCCTTCCACCTTTCTGCTTTCCCTTCTTTGCTTAGAATTGGGTTTCCATCTGAGCTCTTGATATTCATACAAGTGATTCTCTTTTCTCCAAAGGTCTCTTTCATTTTACTGTAGGCAGTATCTATGTTACCCCTAGTGAGATAAGCCTCTACATCCTTACATTTGTCCTCTATCCATCCCTTCTTAGCTATTTTGCACTTTCTGTCGATCCCATTTTTGAACCGTTTGTATTCCTTTTTGCCTGCTTCATTTACTTCATTTTTATATTTTCAACCTTTCATCAATTAAATTCAATATTTCTTCTGTTACCCACGGATTTGTACTAGTCCTCGTCTTTTTACCTACTTGATCCTCTGCTGCCTTCACTATACCATCCCTCAAAGCTACCCATTCTTCTTCTACTGTACTTCCGTCCCCCATTCCTGTCAATAGTTCCCTTATGCTCTCCCTGAAACTCTGTGCAACCTCTGGTTTAGTCAGTTTATCCAGGTCCCATCTCCTTACATTCCCACCTTTTTGCAGTTTCTTCAGTTTTAATCTACAGTTCATTACCAACAGATTGTGGTCAGAGTCCACATCTGCCCTGGAAATGTCTTACAATTTAAAACCTCGTTCCTAAATCTCTGTCTTACCATTATATAATCTATCTGATACCTTCTAGTATCTCCAGGATTCTTCCATGTATACAACCTTCTTTCATGATTCTTGAACCAAGTGTTAGCTATATTTAAGTTATGCTCCATGCAAAACTCTACCAGGTGGCTTCCTCTTTCATTCCCTAGCCCCAATCCATACCCCGTGGTCTAGGGGTAGCGTCTTTGATTCATAATCAAAACGTCTTCGGTCCCGGGTTAGATCCCCGCCACTTCCTAAATTTTGATAAATAATCAGCATTGGCGGCCGAAGACTTCCGGCATAAGAAGTCAGCCTCATTCTGCCAATGGCCTTGTCAAAGAGGGCGGAGTAGCGGATAGAGGTTCAGGGCACTCTCTTGTCCTAGGGGGTGGTAAATTGCTCCTAAAGGTGGAAGAATCAGCAATGATCAACGACATGAGGATTCAGAAGGCAATGGAAACCACTGCATTAAAGACACGTAACGTGTATCCACAGGACATGTGGCCTGTAATTGAAGAAGTGTCATGATGATCTCTCCATTGGCAAAAGATTCCCCATTCGGGTCTTCGGGAGGGGACTGTCAAGGGGGAGGTTACCATGAGAAAAAGATTGAGTAATCAACGAAAGGATAAAGTTCTACGAGTCGGGGCGTGGAATGTCAGAAGCTTGAACGTGGTAGGGAAACAAGAAAATCTGAAAAGGGAAATCCAAAGGCTCAATCTAGATATAGTAGGGGTTAGTGAAGTGAAGTGGAAGGAAGACAAGGATTTCTGGTCAGATGAGTATCGGGTAATATCAACAGCAGCAGAAAATGATATAACAGGTGTAGGATTCGTTATGAATAGGAAGGTAGGGCAGAGGGTGTGTTACTGTGGACAGTTCAGTGACTGGGTTGTTCTAATCAGAATCGACAGCAGACCAACACCGACAACGATAGTTCAGGTATACATGCCGACGTCGCAAGCTGAAGATGAACAGATAGAGAAAGTGTATGAGGATATTGAAAGGGTAATGCAGTATGTAAAAGGGGACGAAAATCTAATAATCATGGGCGACTGGAATGCAGTTGTAGGGGAAGGAGTAGAAGAAAAGGTTACAGGAGAATATGGGCTTGGGACAAGGAATGAAAGAGGAGAAAGACTAATTGAGTTCTGTAACAAGTTTCAGCTAGTAATAGCGAATACCCTGTTCAAGAATCACAAGAGGAGGAGGTATACTCGGAAAAGGCTGGGAGATACGGGAAGATTTCAATTAGATTACATCATGGTCAGACAGAAATTCCGAAATCAGATAGTGGATTGTAAGGCGTACCCAAGAGCAGATCACAACATAGTGGTGATGAAGAGTAGGCTGAAATTCAAGACATTAGACGGGAAGAATCAATACGCAAAGAAGTGGGATACGGAAGTACTAAGGAATGACGAGATACGTTTGAAGTTCTCTAACGCTAGAGATACAGCAATAAAGAATAGCGCAGTAGGCAGTACAGTTGAAGAGGAATGGACATCTCTAAAAAGGGCCATCACAGAAGTTGGGAAGGAAGACATAGGTACAAAGAAGGTAGCTGCGAAGAAACCATGGGTAACAGAAGAAATACTTAAGTTGATTGATGAAAGGAGGAAGTACAAACATGTTCCGGGAAAATCAGGAATACAGAAATACAAGTCGCTGAGGAATGAAATAAATAGGAAGTGCAGGGAAGCTAAGACGAAATAGCTGCAGGAAAAATGTGAAGACATCGAAAATGATATGATCGTCGGAAGGACAGACTCAGCATACAGTGAAGTCAAAACAACCTTTGGTGACATTAAAAGCAACGGTGGTAACATTAAGAGTGCAACGGGAATTTCACTGTTAAATGCAGAGGAGAGAGCAGATAGATGGAAAGTGTGGTGTCACCGCCAGACACCACACATGCTAGGTGGTAGCTTTTAAATCGGCCGCGGTCCGCTAGTATACGTCGGACCCGCGTGTCGCCACTGTCAGTAATTGCAGACCGAGCGCCGCCACACGGCAGGTCTAGAGAGACTTACTAGCACTCGTCCCAGTTGTACAGCCGACGTTGCTAGCCATGGTTCACTGAGAATTACGCTCTCAATTGCCGAGACGATAGTTAGCATAGCCTTCAGCTAAGTCAATTGCTACGACCTAGCAAGGCGCCATTTATCCTTTGCTATGTATCTAATGACGCATATACTGTATCAACAAGACCAATGTTCACCAATTGTGGATTAAAGTTAAGTATTCCAGCAGCTATGTACTTTTCTTTATAGCATTCATTACGTATCCTGTTTCAGACCTCACGCCAGCCTGCGTGACTATAAGCACGTGCCGCGTGAATTATCGCACAATCAGCTTAACAGCTCATGCATCGAAGCTGCTTACAAGAATAATATACAGAAGAATGGAAAAGAAAATTGAGAATGCGCTAGGTGACGATCAGTTTGGCTTTAGGAAAAGTAAAGGGACGAGAGAGGCAATTCTGACATTGCGGCTAATAATGGAAGCAAGGCTAAAGAAAAATCAAGACACTTTCATAGGGTTTGTCGACCTGGAAAAAGCGTTCGACAATATAAAATGGTGCAAGCTGTTCGAGATTCTGAAAAAAGTGGGGGTAAGCTATAGGGAGAGACAGGTCATATACAATATGTACAACAACCAAGAGGGAATAATAAGAGTGGACGATCAAGAACGAAGTGCTCGTATTAAGAAGGGTGTAAGACAAGGCTGTACCCTTTCGCCCCTACTCTTCAATCTGTACATCGAGGAAGCAATGATGGAAATAAAAGAAAGGTTCGGGAGTGGAATTAAAATACAAGGTGAAAGGGTATCAATGATACGATTCGCTGATGACATTGCTATCCTGAGTGAAAGTGAAGAAGAATTAAATGATCTGCTGAATGGAATGAACAGTCAAATGAGTACACAGTATGGTTTGAGAATAAATCGGAGAAAGACGAAGGTAATGACAAGTAGTAGAAATGAGAACAGCGAGAAACTTAACATCAGGATTGATGGTCACGAAGTCAGTGAAGTTAAGGAATTCTGCTACCTACGCAGTAAAATAACCAATGACGGACGGAGCAAGGAGGACATCAAAAGCAGACTCGCAATGGCAAAAAAGGCATTTCTGGCCGAGAGAAGTGTACTAATATCAAATACTGGCCTTAATTTGAGGAAGAAATTTCTGAGGATGTACGTCTGGAGTACAGCATTGTATGGTAGTGAAACATGGACTGTGGGAAAACCGGAACAGAAGAGAATCGAAGCATTTGAGATGTGGTGCTATAGACGAATGTTGAAAATTAGGTGGACTGATAAGGTAAGGAATGAGGAGGTTCTACGCAGAATCGGAGAGGAAAGGAATATTCGGAAAACACTGATAAGGAGAAGGGAGAGGATGATAGGACATCTGCTAAGACATGAGAGAATGACTTCCATGGTACGAAAGGGAGCTGTAGAGCGTAAACACTGTAGAGGAAGACAGTGATTGGAATACGTCAAGCAAATAATTGAGGACGTAGGTTGCAAGTGCTACTCTGAGATGAAGAGGTTAGCACAGGAAAGGAATTCGAGGCGGGCCGCATCAAACCAGTCATTAGACTAATGACCAAAAAAAAAAAAAAAAAAATGTTTCCTTCTCTCCCTTTTCCTACTCTCGAATTCCATGACTATTAAATTTTCGTCTCCCTTCACTACCTGAATAATGTCTTTCATCTCATCATACATTTCATTAATTTCTTCATCATCCGCAGAGCTAGTTGGCATATAAACTTGTACTACTGTAGTAGGGGTGGGCTTCGTGTTTATCTTGGCCACAATAATGCGTTCACTATGCTGTTTCTAGTAGCTTACCCTCCTTCCTATTTTTTATTCATTATTAAACCTACTCCTGCATTACCCCTATTTGATTTTGTATTTATAACTCTGTATTCACCTGACCAAAAGTCTTGTTCCTCCTGCCACCACTAATTCCCACTATATCTAACTTTGACCTATCCATTTCCCTTTTTAAATTTTCTAACCTACCTGCCCGATGAAGGGATCTGACTTTCCACGCTCCGATCCGTAGAACGCCAGTTTCAACGTTACTTGTAGCTTATAAGTCAGCTTCATGATGAAATGACCATCATTTAAATAATGCTCATAGTTATAATAATATTTCCTAAATAAATAACAACTTGGAAAATGTTGTAATGAAAAATAAGGGACGCTAAGGTTTTGCGTTTGGTGCTTATTGCACGATATGTTGCTGCGAATGAAATTTAGCTGAGATACTAAATTTTTCTTTAGACCTGGAAGGAGATCTGCACTGCCACTATTTTCGAGAAATTGGGTTTCCAGTAGCATGTTCATTTCCGATCGAACGAGAAGGTGAATGATATATTCTTAACATCCCTCGCACCTCTGAAACTGTTCGAGATGTCGAATCGAGATTTTGGTCAATGATAGCAGGAAAAGAGGAGAGTCTGTTGCCATATGGTGATTTTACAGAACTTTTTTTCGCGGTGATAAGACAGAAGCTATAGTTTTTCTTTTATATATTTTAAACCAGTACTGCAATTTCTTAAGAGTCATGGACAGCTAGTGAAAAGCGGATCTGCTAGTTTGAAAAAATGAAATTTCGTATGATCCTGTAAACGTACACAATGACACTTTCTACAGTTCAGTTATCTTTGACAAATGAACAATTGCAGCAATTGGCATACCATATTTCTGTTCCCATCCCTGCAGATAGTGAGGGAGTGAATCTTCTGGCAATAAATATCTCTTAGTTCGTAAGTGAAAGCGACTTTGACGAATAGTTGGTAATTTTCTGCAAGTTGTCAGTTTCCTGACAGCATCAGAGGTACGAAAGAGTTTTTTGGGGCTAGTTCTAGCCTGCAGCAAAAATGCAAAATTGTTCTATTAGAAATAACGCACTAGATGCCTGTTTATCTGTCATTAATAATGTTACGAAAACAAGCCAGTCATTCCTTCATAAACCGCTTGAGACAGTTCATTTAGGTTAAAATAAATTATAAATAGATATAATCTACCTTTGACACATCAAAAGATAATAAAGCTGCAAACGTTCACTACTTCATTCTTAATGGCTAACGAACGGGAAGATGGTACAGTGTTTGCTGTGAATTATTTTCATATTTCTCAAATGAAGAACAGGGAGAAAATTCTTTGCTAAGTTTCAATCGCAGGTGTTCACTATTAAAAATATGATGGGTTACACGATTTCACCAAAATTTCAAAATAATTGGCGTTTTACTTTTGCCTGAAATGTTAACCTTTCTTATTTGAAGAAGCACCATCAGTTATGAGTAACGTCTAAATTCTGTTGTTGACAGGTTTAATTTGGCTTCTTTTGCCGAAACACAGTACAATTTGCACAAAATCATCTTGCAGTAGCTGTTGCGTCAGATTCCTGAAGAGAATGTCTCATTAAACAAGCAATCGTTGAGCAGAAAGGGCAATAGCTTACAGAAAATCTCATTGTGCCGATTTACAGTAACCTCCGTGGAGAAATTGCTGAACATATTGCACCTGAAAAAGCTTGAGCATTATGTAGTGCCACAGTTACACCAGGGTATGGGCACAGAAGTTATTTTCCAGCAAAATGGCCCCGCCACGACAGTACCATCGAGTAGTTGTCATGTATCCCCGTAGGAATGTGCCGACTTGCATTGGACGTGATGGAATAATATTTTACCACCATGATCACCTGATTTAACCCCAATGGACTTCTGTGTCTGGTGGTACATTAAAATCAGCGTGTTTGTTTCTCCGCATCCGGTAAACGTTGACGAGCTGCGACGATGGATAACACAAGCAGTTGCCACTATACATCAAGATCTGCTTCATATGATTTAGCAGGAATCTGACTGCAGAGCGGAAATTTATTACGTTACAAACGGTACCCACACTGAACACTTAAATATACTTATAAATAAAACTTAAAAATGTACTGCATTCTATGCTGTGTCAACATCTCTCTAAGTTATTTACCTTTTTCATATTTAAAGCTTACTTCCACCTAACTAATTTATAAACGCCCTCTACATCAAGTTAGGTTAAGAAAGGAACAAGTTTTCAAGGCTTATGGTTTAAACCCCACCACTTCCTAATGTCACCTCCGTACCTATGGGTTAAATTCCATTGAAACTGTCGCCTGTCAGCCCAGTAACCCAAAAAGCTTTGTATTCGTTGCTAATATTTTTAGTTTTAGATTTCTTTCAGTATCACCTACTTCAGACTTCCATCCCACCCATATGTGTTCTATGGTTATCTAGCTCCAACAATCATTTTCCATTTAGAGACACACATAAACATCAAGCTCAGGAGAAACTGGTACAGATGTTTCCAAGTAATGCTGTCTGTACCTTCTTTGCCACCCTCACAAATAGAAGTGTAACGTTGATCTTAATCCTACGGTGACGGCCACATATTACTAAGTCATGGTTTGGTCGAAACTGCTGTGTGTACTGCTAAAAACTGAGATCTACATGATAGTAAACATTAAAATAGGGAAAAGGACTAAGAGCATTTGAGTGATGGTGTAAGTTCTTCATATGCTAACTGACAATAGATGTATGGGCGAGCAATTCACAAAAATATATCCCCACTGTGCTAGACAAAAAGCCATCACAGTACGAAATTTTGCCACCTGTAGATCGACCACTTGTAAATAAATGGAATATTATATCTTTTGACGACCAACAGACAAAATATCGTCTGCCAGTTGGCTTATACTGGTGCGTTGTCCTGATCATACTAGTAAAGTCCGCTAAAAAGGGAGTCGAGATAGTTTTGTTGCATTGCAGGGACAAGTGCAAAGTAGAATGCTTAATTATTTATTTTACTGCATCTCATTTCAAGTCACTCGCTCTTTCGCTGTCGTGGGAGAATATTTATCTCATTACAAGAACAGTAGGTGGTACTATTAAGTAACACTCATATGTTGGACCCTCCGTCACACGCACTATGCTGGCTCGCGAAGTATAAAGTCGACGTATGTATGCTGATGTTCAAACTGGAAAGAGTAAACGTTGGCTGGAAACGTACGGAACTACCCCCACAAGACATCACACGTTACAAAGTTAGGATAATTAAATGAACTGAAACACTGCTGCTTCCTGTTACTCGCACCCGCCCGACAAACGCGAGTCACTTATCTCATCATAGAATTTCAGCTGCTGGCAAATTTGTCCACCAGTGTGGTGTGTCTTTGCACGGCACCCCTGGGCATCTCTTTGTCGCTCGCACTGCTTTGACATGTGACAGCCAACCAGGAGACTGGCCGCCACAATTCAGTTGGAGGGAGGGGGGGGGGCAGCATGCTGTGAAACAAAGTACTTGCTTCAGCTCTACTCCAGACACTTGCTGCTGGTTCTCCGCCGAATGGGTTTAAGGCAGACCACTGTGCTGTGTGTTTTGACAAACGAATTCAGCATGTTGTTCCAAATGATTTGGTGAGATAGCTGCATTAAGGTTTCATTTACGTCGCTAGAAAAGTATGGTTCAAGCTACGTTAGATCGAACTTATCTGCCAAATCGTGTTTTCCATTCAATTTTTGAAGGAAACTTCGTGTTTACGAGGTCTCTTAAAAAAATTCCGACCATTCGTAATTTCGCGCCCATGGTGTGTTGGAGCGAAATGCGGTTGGCATCCGTGCACACGCCTGTGTTTAATGTGTAAGTGCCGGATGTTTCATTGTTGAATGTCTGTTAATTATTGTTCAGTGCTGTTTTGAGTAGAACGTTGTGTCACACGGTTTGCGAATTTCGAGATGGCGGATTTAGAGGTGCAACGCGTCTGCATTCAATTTTGCGTGTAAACCCTTACAGAGACACACGAAACAGTGCAGAAAGCCTGCGATGGCGAGTGCATAGGCCGTGCTCGCTGTTGCGAATGGTTCACACGGTTTAAACATGGTCGGACGGAAGTTAAATATGACCCTCGATCAGGATACCCTTCGATGTCTACTGACGACGCTCACGCCAGGAATATCGACGAAATTGTGCGTGGCAATCTTGAAATAGCACCATGGAATGCATCATTTAGCCGTCATGTTCGTTCCACGGCTCATGAGTCACGAGCACACTCGTCCCTGTTGGTGCGTGACTACTGCACAAAAAATGAAATTACTGTGCTGCCTTATCCTCCGTACTCTCCAGACCTGGCCCCTGTGGACTTTTTTTTTTATTTCCAAAGTTGGAAACCCCAGTGAAAGGACAAAGATTTGCAACGATAGACGAGGAAAAACAAAATTCGAGGACAGTAGTAAGACGCGTACCAAGACTGCTTGCGGAAGGGGAAACGGCGTTGGGAGCGGTGCTATCAGTTGTGGAGGAGACTATTTCGAAGGAGACCAGGCAGAGTAAGTAAAGGTAAGAGAAGAAAAATTTTGTGGACAAAGTTACGGAATTTTTTGAACAGATCCTGTATCATGCTACATTCGAATTCACCTGTACACATAGAAACCAGCACCCAGTTCTCGCACATCCATCCGAGGATAGAAGTGATTTATTTTCTCTCTCTCTCTCTCTCTCTCTCTCTCTCTCTCTCTCTCTCTCTCTCTCTCTTTCTCGTTAAATTAGGATAACCAGCTTTGTAACGCTCGTGTGTGAGAACCCTTGTGTAGCGATATTGAATTATGTGTGGCCTAAAGCTATTAACCCTCCTAATGAAATTGGTCGAGACACTTATTTGATAGAATGATAGTACATACATGCGGATCGATGTTGCCCAGTCACCCGTATCCTCCACCACCCCCACCCCATACACACGCAGCAAAGCGAACTCAAGACCTGATCAACAACGCAGCACAGTCTTTCTTACGTCAAAGAAACATCGAGGTGTTGTACACCCCGTAATCTTACACGTTAAACATTAAAGAGTGTATGACCCGGGTAGGGTCAGTATGGCAGTTTCCCAAGGTACGTAATTTATCCCTTTCCTGCAGAAACAGCTGTAAAATGCCACTACATGTCACAGCGACAAATGGAAAGCTCATTTTTTTTATTACTTTAGCTATTTTTTGGCTGTTGGACTCGAGTGTGGGAGTTTTACACAGAGAACACGCATCGTTACGAAATAAACCTGTCCTTGTACCTAATACGAATACGTGCCTCTTACACGGTACTTTTCAAATGTTGAAGTCTCTCAATTAAAAGTCGAATACTGTTAATTTGAAATAATACACTACTGGCCATTAAAATTGCTACACCACGAAGATGACGTACTACATACGCGAAATTCAATCGGCAGGAAGAAGATGCTGTGATATGCAAATGGTTAGCTTTTCAGAGCATTAACACAAGGTTGGTGCCGGTGGCGACACCTACAACGTGCTGATATGAGGAAAGTTTCCAACCGATTTCTCATACACAAACAGCAGTTGATCGGCGTTGCCTGGTGAAACGTTGTTGTGATGCCTCGTTTAAGGAGGTGAAATGTGTACCATCACGTTTCCGACTTTGATAAAGGTCGGATTGTAGCCTATCGCGATTGCGGTGTATCGTATCGCGACATTGCTGCTCGCGTTGGTCGAGATCCAATGACTGTTAGCAGAACATGGAATCGATGGGTTCAGGAGGGTAATACGGAACGCCGTGCTGGATCCCAACGGCCTCGTATCACTAGCAGTCGAGATGACAGGCATCTTATCCGCACGGCTGTAACGGATCGTGCAACCACGTCGCGATCCCTGAGTCAACAGATGGCGACGCTTGCAAGACAACAACTATCTGCACGAACAGTTCGACGACGTTTGCAGCAGCATGGATTATCAGCTCGGAGACCATGGCTTCGGTTACCCTTGACACTGCATCACAGACAGGAGCGCCTGCGATGGTGTACTCAACGACGAACATGGGTGTACGAATTACAAAACGTCATTTTTTCGGATGAATCGAGGTTCTGTTTGCAGCATCATGATGGTCGCATCCGTGTTTGGCGACATCGCGGTGAACGCACATTGGAAGCGTGTATTCGTCATCGCCATACTGGCGTATCACCCGGCGTGATGGTACGGGGTGCCATTGGTTACACGTCTCGGTCACCTCTTGTTCGCATTGACGGCACTGTGAACAGTGGACGTTACGTTTCACATGTGTTACGACCCGTGGCTCTACCCTTCATTCGATCCCCGCGAAACCCTACATTTCAGCAGGGTAATGCACGACCGCATGTTGCATGTCCCGTACGGGCCTTTCTGGATACAGAAAATGTTCGAGTGCTGCCCTGGCCAGCACATTTTCCAGATCTCTCACCATTTGAAAACGTCTGGTCAATGGTGGCCGAGCAACTGGCTCGTCACAATACGCCAGTCACTACTCTTGATGAACTGTGGTGTCATGTTGAAGCTGCATGGGCAGCTGTACCTGAACACGCCATCCAAGCTCTGTTTGACTCAATGCCCAGGCGTATCAAGGCCGTTATTACGGCCAGAGGTGGTTGTTCTGCTTACTGATTTCTCAGGATCTATGCACCCAAGTTGGGTAAAAATGTAATCACATGTCAGTTATAGTATAATATATTTGTCCAATGAATACCCGTTTATCATCTGCATTTCTTCTTGGTGTAGCAATTTTAATGGCTAGTAGTGTAACAGGACAAAACAATATCGCTATGTTCTATTAGTCTACTGCCAAGCAACACATTTCCTAACGACACCTAACAGATCCACTCTTGTTGTAACCGTTACGTTTCATATTCAGAATGAAGACATCATTGCCGTATTGTATTTTGGCATGAATTTAACAGTTTATCACCGATCACGGAAGACTGTTTCAATACTGCACTAACAGCAGTACCTTCTGTTATGAGAGTCATTGATTAACAAACACTGTAGTGTCTCGTCCAAGACTCTAACAAATATTTCAGTTCGCTTTTTCACGAATAAACCGAATCACTAAAATTCTGTTATCCTATGAAGCAACGTAATAGTTGCCACTTTTATTCATATTTTCGGCAAAATTCGTCTGAGCATTTATTACATCATCTCCCGCACACTACGTCGGTGCGTCAGTAATAGCGCTTGACATTGTCGGCGTTAAAAGAAAGACAACTGCCGCGCCAGACAAAAAGCACGGTCAGCTTCGCAAATTCCAGAAGCCAGCGGTAAGCGGTACAATATCACTTCGTTATAACACTAAAATTAGCAGTAAACCTTACACAGCATATACAGTGTATCTTTCTTACTCTTGATGCTCACAACACATGCTCTCCGTAATGATCTCGTCACTGACCAGTCCTTTCTCCCTCCTTTGTCCTTTCTTTCTCTCATGATGCTTCTCTGTCAGTACACGTAGACCTTCCGCAGCTAAATTGACAAGCCAAAATATATTGACCACTGCCCATCGCCAGTTTAAATGCCGCGCAATATAGCGTTGCAGGCTCGTCATGCGATAAGGTAGATGTATGAGCGGAGAAGAGACGAATAGGCAATCATCTAGTAATGTTACTGGACGCAGCTGGGGATATCAGTCGACGTATGCGACGTTGACAAAGGGCAGGTTGTTATTGCCCGGCACCTTGCAACGACTATCGTGGAAACGGAGAAGACGGTCTGCAGTTCGCGAGGTACTGTCGTGAGCATCTACAGGAATCATGACAAGGGAACAGAGTTTTAAGCGTCCACACCTTATCGGGAAACAATGAGGTCGGGACGTTGGACACGCTATAGAGCAGCATACGAATAATTGAAGTCGGAACGATCACATAGAAACTGTGGAAAAAGCAACCAAAGACAGTGATTTACAGACAGAACACTTAGAAAGCACAACAGGTCCACTAAAGAGACTGCTTACACCATGACTGGCAGCCCTCTCCTGTAATATGGCTGTGCTGTATGGGATTCGCATCAGATGGGACTGACGGAGGCCTCTGAAAAAGTTCAAAGAAGGGTAGCCCGTTTTGTATTGTCGCGAAATACGGGGAAAAGTGCCACAGACATGATACGTGAATTGAGATGGCAATCATTAAACAAAGGTAGGTGTCGTTAGGGCAGGATCTTCTCGTGAACTTTCAATCACCAACTTTCTCCTCCCATTGCGAAAATAATGTTGATTGTTGTTGTTGGGAGAAATTACCATCATGATAAAATAAGAGATATCAGAGCTGGCACAGAAAGATTTAAGCGTAAGTTTTTCTCGCACGTCGTCCAATAAAGGGACTGTAGAGAAATACAGTACCTTGAAGGAGGTTCGATGAACCACCTGCAAGCTACTTAACTGCGAATTGCAGGGTAATGACGTAGGTGTAGAAATACGCTATGATTTGTGGCAGATTTTGCGACAAAATACAGTGCTGGTGTTGACACATCCGTGAGCTGCTGGGAAAGATAAATACTTCAATAGTTTAACTCCGTCCCGCAAATACGTGTACTTATTATATTGTAGTGTAAGAGAAGCAAAATTGTGGTTGCTCATTTTGTACTCTCTCAACCGTGAATCATTGCCAAGACTGGTGGAAATGCTGGGCCGCGGCTTCTACCAGAGGTTATCCTCCGCCTACATGCAGACTACCTGTACAAACTTTGCCTCTGTTTTGCTGCGTCAGCGGAGTTCAGTGAGTAACTCGAATGCTGACTGCGCGCTGTTGTCTGCGAGGAACTATCCACCATTAATTTTTTTCTGAAGTCAGCAGAAGTGGTCCTTATTGTATCGTAGAATGAAACTAGCTGTAAAGTATCGAAACAGTACCACTGGAATAAATGAATCGGCCGTCACTTCCGAATGAAACTAGCTGAAAGTATCGAAACTGTACCACTGGAATAAATGAATCGGCCGTCACTTCCGATTATTAACGATTCTCTTTTCGACACCTTCCACAACATGAACTTCTAATAAAGCCTCAAGTACTGTAACATAGCAATGCTTACTCCGTCGTTAACTCTCCTTTTCAGTTCAATGTTTAACGTAACGCCGAGCACCAGCGTAGTGGTAGTGAATTTGCAAACGAAGGAGGAACACTTTGTGATCAAAAGTGTCTGGACACCCCCAAACAAATACGTTTTTCATATTAGATGTATTGTGCTGCCCCCTACTGCCAGGTACTGCATATCAGCGACCTCAGTAGTCATTAGACATCGTGAGAGAGCAGAATGGGGCGCTCCACGGAACTTACGGACTTCAAACATGATAGTAGATTGGATGTCACTTGCGTCATACGTCTGTATGCGAGATTTCCACACTCCTAAACATCCCTAGGTCCACTGTTTCCGATGTGATAGTGAAGTGCCGACCTCGTCTGTTGACTGATAGAGACCGCCGACAGCTTAAGGGGGTCGTAATGTGTAGTAGGCAGGTATCTATCCTGTCCATCACAGGAATTCCAAACTCCATCAGGATCCACTGCAAGTACTATGATAATTATGCGGGAGGTGAAAAAACTTGGATTTCACGGTCGAGCGGCTGCTCATAGGCCACACATCACGCCGGTAAATGCCGAACGACACCCCGCTTGGTGTAAGGAGCGTAAACATTGGACGACTGAACAGCGGAAAAACGTTGTGTGGAGTGACGAATCACGGTACACAATGTGGCGATCCGCTGTCAGGGTGCGGGTATGGCGAATGGCCTGTGAGAATCATCTAGCAGCGTGTGTAGTGCCAACAGTAAAACTCGGAGGTGGCGGTGTTATGGTGTGGTCGTGTTTTTCATGAAGGTGGCTTGCACCCCTTTTTGTTTTTCGTGGCATTATCACAGCACAGGTCTTCATTGGTGTTTTAAGCACCTTCTTGCTTCCCATTGTTGAAGGGCAATTCGGGGATGGCGATTGGATCCTTCAACACGACCGAGCACCTGTTCATAATCCACTGCAAGTGGCTGAGAGGTTACACGACAATAACATCCCTGTAATCGACTAGCCTGCACAGACTCCTTAACTGAATCCTACAGAATACCTTTGGGACGTTTTGGAACGCCGACGTCGTGCCAGGACTCACCAGCCGACATCGATACCTCTCCTCAGTGCAGCACTCTGTGAAGAATGGGCTGCCATTCCCCAAGAAACCGTTCAGCACCTGATCGAATGTGTCCCTGCGAGAGTGGAGGCTGTCATCAAGGTGAAGGGAGGGCCAACACCATGGAATTCCAGCATTACCGATGGAGGGCGTCACGAACTTGTAAGTCATTTTCAGCCAGGTGTCCTGATACTTATGATCACATAGTGTAGAAGTCAATACGAGTCAGTCTTCAGGGGTTGCCAGTAAATTCTAACATTTGGGTCGACGGTTCACTGCAACAGAAAACTCGAGCAGGATTTAGGTATATTTGGAGTCACGAACGATGGCAGTCGAGTTCAGGCTTGTTCTGCGCAACTGCGTCACACAGTCTCCGACAGACAATGGGCGTTCAGAAGTGTTCTGTGCACCTTGCTGTGAATGCCGTAGTTATTGCGAGCATTAAACGTGTTCATAGGCAGATTTTATTGTGAATTTCTATTCCTGCTGTTACGAGTTGTCATCGCTAATGGTGGTGGTAAGTGATAAGTTTTGCATAAGCAAGCGAGAGACATAATTTGCAGGATACATGCTTTCTTCAAGTGGAAAGGAGGCGCATGCGCGTATCGCAACTCTACCTTGGAATCGCCATCGCCAACAATGCAATCCCGTCCGTCCCGAGACATGCGCGAACCGCCATAGTTGGTGGATTGGACTATAGTAAATATGGATTTAATATCTAGAATAGATAGCAGCCGACCTCGGGGAAGATCAGTTTGGATTCCGTAGAAACTTTGGAACACGTGCGGCAATACTGACCCTACGACTTATCTTAGAAGATAGATTAAGGAAAAGCAAACCTACGTTTCTAGCATTTGTAGATTTAGAGAAAGCTTTTGATAATGTTTGGAATACTCTCTTTCGAATTCTGAAGGTAGCAGGGGTAAAATAAAGGGAGCGATAGGCTATTTATACCTTGTAGAGAAACCAGACGGCAGTTATAAGACTCGAGGGGCATGAAAGGGATGCATTGGTTGGGAAGGGAGTGTGACAGGTTTGTAGCCTATCCCCGATGTTATTCAATCTGTATGTTGAGCAAGCAGTAAGGAAAACAAAAGAAAAATTCGGAGTAGGAATTAAAATCCTTGGAGAAGAAGTAAAAACTTTGAGGTTCGCCGATGACATTGTAATTCTGTCAGAGACAGCAAAGGACCTGGAAGAGCAGTTGAACGGAGTGGACAGTGTCTTGAAAGGAGGATATAAGATGAACATCAACAAAAACAAAACGAGGATAATGGCTGTAGTCAAGTTAACTTGGGTGATGCTGAGGGAATTAGATTAGGAAATGAGACACTTAAAGTAGTAAAGGAGTTTTGTTATTTGGGGAGCAAAATAACTGATGATTGTCGAAGTAGGGAGGATATAAAATGTAGATTGGCAATGGCAAGGAAAGCGTTTCTGAAGAAGAGAAATTTGTTAAAATAGAGTATAGATTTAAGCGTCAGGAAGTCGTTTCTGAAAGTATTTGTATGGAGTGTAGCCATGTATGGAAGTGAAACGTGGACGATAAGTATGTTAGACAAGAAGACAATAGAAGCTTTCGAAATGTGGTGCTACAGAAGAATGCTGAAGATTAGATGGGTAGATCTCATAACTAATGCGGGGTATTGAATAGAATTGGAGAGAAGAGAAATTTGTGGCACAACTTTACAAGAAGAAGGGATAGGTTGGTAGGGCATGTTCTGAGGCGTCATGGGATCACCAGTTTAGTATGTTTAGTATTGTAGGGCAGTGTGGAGGGTAAAAATCGTAGAGGGAGACCAAGAGATGAATACACCAAGCAGATTCAGAATGATGTAGGTTGCAGAAGGTACTGGGAGATGAAGAACCTTGCACAGGATAGAGTAGCATGGAGAGCTGCATCAAACCAGTCTCTGGACTGAAGACCACAACAACATCTAGAGTAGTTCAACACTGGCGGCAGCAGGTTATTGTTACTCTGTCAGAACGTAGAGATGGTAGAGTGGAACACATGTTTTTATATGTCAATCCGTTTAAAATGGAAATACCGCCGTTGTGCGTTCCAAATCTCATCATTTCCTACCCTCCAACGTTAAAGAAATTTATAAAGGATATTTAGAAAGAATTTTACAGCGATCGATCTTCATATTTCGGTACAAGTCAACAGATAAATACGTGATGAATACTTTTAGTATTAAAGTTAAAAATAAGTGAATAAAATTTTCCATAGAGGGTAGCTACACCATATATGCACTGCTTTTAAATTTACATTCTCAGTAGCTTAAATATTGACCATCTGGAAACTTCGACAGAAAATTGTCTACAATATCAACGTCTATCGCAGTGAAACCCTCGTGATTATATGTTGTATTTATAAAATACAGTCATAAGAAGCTTTGGATGAGCAGCTTCGGTGTAGACGTACAGTTTACCTTACTCATTACATAAAAATTTAAAAAATCGGAATGCTTATGTAGAACAAAACAGCAAGTGTTTTGGTGTGTACAAGTAGCTATTATCTAGACCTTTTTGTTATCCCATCAATCTGTCGCTAGTTCCATGCCATCCATATTAGTGTGCCAATCTTTTCATCTACACTCATTGGGTACAAGCAACATTATCACTAATCTGATTCACAATTTTAGTCTTACTGTCTACATTCTGTCGTTATGTGTGGAATAATTTTCGGGGATCAAAATCACAAAATAATGGAGCTCGTTTTTCATACTATGAAAAAGCGAGCTGTAAAGTACGAAGGAGATTATAGAGCACCTGATACAACATTTATATTATTAATGTTGATAAAAAAAGAAGGGTTAACATTGATCGTTGAAGTAGAAATCTTCATTTCTGTCGCAAATCGATTTCAAACACTGGGTGACCATCATCAGTGCTCCGCCATCAGCTGCAATTGTGCCTTCGGTCTGGCAAGTACTTTTCATTTATATGTGCAGATATCGCAGTCTTTCTTCTTGCATTTATGACTCCACAGGGCTTTAATACTAACTGATAATGGTCACCCTGTGATTGAGATCAGTTTGCAACGGAAATAAAGATTTCTTCTTGAACGACCAATGCTAACACTTCTGTTACTATTAATACTCTGAACTTAAGTCCTTATTGTTGTTCTTGCGGTTGTCTTCATGGCGGTTTCATACAGCTCTCCATGCTAATTCATCCAGAGCAAGGTGGAACCTTTCAGACTATCCCTCCTCTTAGTCAAGTTGAACCATAATGCTATTATTTGGATTCACTACCTCTTCGTTGGTTCGCGTTAGCCAATCTACGTACCAAATCTTACGCATTCTCCTGTAACACTGTACTTAGAAATCTCCTATTCTCTTCTCGTCTTGTCTGCTATGTTACACATCGTACACCGCTGAAGTCCAAACAAGTATTTCCATTTCATTGGTACATGCAAAGATGAACCAAAACATTGCGACCAGCTGGTTAATAGCGTGTTGGCCCACAACTGCGATTCTGCATGACAACATTCGACATGTCCTTGGTGAAGAATGAAATTTTCGCTGTGCAGCGGAGTGCGCTGTTATGAAGCTTTCTGGCAGATTAATACTATGTGCCGGAGCGAGACTCGAACTCGGGAACTTTGACTTCCACGGGCAAGTGCTCTACAAACTGAGCTACCCAAGCACGACTCACGATCCGCCTTCACAGCTTCATTTCTGCCAGTATCTCGTCTCCTGCCTTCCAAAATTCACAGAAGCTCTTCTGCGAACCTTGCAGAACTAGCACTCCTGGAAGAAAGGATATTGCGGAGCCACCGCCTGGGGGATGTTTCCAGAATGAAATTTAAGATCTGCAGCGGAGTGTGCACTGTTATGAAACTTCCTGGCAGATTAAAACTGTGTGCTGGACCGAGACTCGAACTCGGGACCTTTGCCTTTCGTGGTCAAGTGCTCTACCAACTGAGCTACCCAAGTACGACTCACTAACCGCCTTCACAGCTTCAATTCTGCCAGTACCTCGTCTCCTACCTTCCAAACATCATTCCGGAAACATCCCACAGGCTGTGGCTAAGCCATGGCTCCGTAATATCCTTTCTTCCAGGAGTGCTGGTTCTGCAAGGTTCGCAGAAGAACTTCTGTGAAGTTCGGAAGGTAGGAGACGAGGTACTGGCGGAATTGAAGCTGTGAAGGCGGATCGTGAGTCGTGCTTGGGTAGTTCAGTTGGTAGAGCGCTTGCCCGCGAAAAGCAAAATTCCCGAGTTAGAGTCTCAGTCAGGCACACAGTTTTAATCTGCCAGGAAGTTTCAGGTCCTTGGTGGTTTTCCGGAGGTATGTGGCATCGGATTTTAAAGGAAAGTTCATGCAATTCTCCTAAATTACGGGCCGGTGGATTGTGGGAATGCAGCTGGCGACAGACAGCATCATATATGTGTTCCAGCGGGTTCATATTTAGCAAATTTAGTGCTCAAGACATCGATATGAGTTAAATATCAAGCTCCTCAGACCGCCGTAACTTGCCACGCGGGCAAATATCCCGCTGACACGATCGAGACGGACATGAAGCGTTTAGAGATATAGATGGTCCGCCGTACACTGAATTGTCGAAAGTCATGGTATAGCGATATGTAGATATACAGATGACGGTAATATCGTGTACACGAGGTATAAAAGGACAGGGCATTGGCGGAGCTGTCATTTGTGCTCAGATGGTTCATTTGAAAAGGTTTCCAACCTGATGAGGCCGCACGGTGAGAATCAACAGACTTCGAACACGGAATCGTAGCTGGAGCTAGACGCATGGGACATACCATTTCGGAAATCGTTAGGGAGATCCACAGCGTGAAGAGTGCGCCGAGAACACCACATTTCTGACATTACCTGTCACCACGGACAACGCAGTTACCGACGGCCTTCAGGCAACGACCCAGAGCAGCGGTTTTGCGGCGTGAAATAACCGCATAAATCAATGTTGGATGTACGACGAACGTATCCGTTAGGTCAGTGCGGCGAAATTTGGCGTTAATGGGCCATGGCAGCAGACGACCGTAGCGAGTGCCTTTGCTAACGGCACGACATCGCGTGCAGCGCCTCCCTCGGGTTCATGAACATACCAGTTGTACCCTAGCTGACTTGAAAACCTCGGCCTGGCCAGATAAGTTCAGATTTCAATTGGTAAGTGCTGATGGTATGGTTCGAGCGTGGCGCAGATCCCACGAAGCCATGGACCCAAGTTGTCAACAAGGCGCTGTGGAAGCTCGTGGTGGCTCCGTAATTCTGCGGGCTGTGTTCACGTGGAGTGGTTCAAATGGCTCTGAGCACTACGGGACTTAACATCTGAGGTCATCAGTCCCCTAGAACTTAGAACTACTTAAATCTAACTAACCTAAGGACATCACACACATCCATGCCCGAGACAGGCTTCGAACCTGCGTCCGTAGCGGTCGCGTGGTCCCGACTGAAGTGCCTAGATCCGCTCGACCACTCCGGCCGGTTACGTGGAATGGACTGGGTCCTCTGCGAGTTCGGCTGCTTGGAGATGATTTGCAGTTATTCGTGGACGTCTTGTTGCCACACAACCCCTGGAGTTTTTATGGACGACAATGCGCCATGTCACCAGCGATTGGTATGGAGAACATTCTGGACAATTCGAGTGAATGGCTTGGCCACACAGATCGCCCGATATGAATCTCATGGAACGCTTATGTGACAAGTCAGTTCGTGTACAAAATCTTGCAGCGCCAACACTTTCGCTTTAATGGATGACTACAGACGCAGCATGGCTCAAAATTTCTGCAGGGGACTTCCGGCGCTTATTGAGTCCATGTTACGTCGAGTTGCTGCACTAAGCGCGCAATAGGAGATCCGGCACGGTATTAGGACGTATTCCATGACTTTTGTCACCTTAGTGTAATGTTCTTAGTATCACGAAATTGGCGGTGGCACTCGCACCTGTAAACACCTACCCAATGTCTACACAAGCCGATTTATACGTTGTATCACCTGCTTTTGTCATGTGATCACAGAAACTGTATTTCTCCCTTTTCTTTCAAGGTCAGATCACGGGGAGAAGGCGTTGCTGAAGAAGGACCGCTGCTTTCGAATATCTGCTCTCAAGCAGCCGGCCTCTGTGGCCGAGCGGTTCTAGGCGCTACAGTTCGGAACCGTGCTGCTGCTACGGTCGCAGGATCGAATCCTGAATCGGGCATGGATGCCTGTGAAGACCTTAGGTTAGTTAGCTTTAAGTAGTTCTAAGTCCAGAGGACTGATGACCACAGATATTAAGTTCCACAGCGCTTAGGGCCATTTGAACCATTTGCTTTTAAGTTGTATCACTGTGAAGTTCAGCATCTCTCAAAGTAACGCTCTCACACTGACTGATTTTCCGTGAGACTTTTTTCGTAATCCGGAACTTTATTTTAATGGAACTGAATTGAGTTGAGTCCACTGTATCGAATAGGCTTGCTCGCTTTTAATGTACAAAACTTATAACATTGATGAATGTTCATTGAAGATTAAATGAATGTCTTGTAACTAGGGCCTCCAGTAGGGTAGACCGTTCACAGGGTGCAAGTCTTTCGATTTGATACCACTTCGGCGACTTGCACGTCAATGGGGATGAAATGATGATGATTATGGCAACTCAACACCCAGTCCCTGAGCGCAGAAAATCTCCGACCCAGCCGGTAATATAAACTCGTGCCCTTAGGATTGACATTCTGTCGCGCTAACCACTCAGCCACCGGGGGCGGACCATTGAAGATTGAAAGCTAAAGAAATAATTGCTCGGTACTTGAATATATTGAATTTTACGAAAAACAATTTTCTTATCGGAAGCAAATATTTTAATTTATGCTGTACGCTGGAGTCTCGAGAGTACTTTATTGGCCTTATGACAAAAGGTGAGTGAATTATCCAGATATATAAAGACAAACTTAAAAGATTTCCTTCAATATTTTCGCACAGTATATAGAAGTTCTGTGCCGCACAACGGCGATTTAATGCAAGCTATTGACGACAAGTCCGGAACCGCGTGACTGCTACGGTCGCAGGTTCGAATCCTGCCTCGGGCATGGATATGTGTGATGTCCTTAGGTTAGTGAGGTTTAAGTAGTTCTAAGTTCTAGGGGACTGATAACCACATATGTTGAGTCCCATAGTGCTCAGAGCTATTTATTGACGACAGACATATCGGAATTACTCTGCGTATCCTATTACATTTCCCTTCCCGCGCTGAATAAAGCCGACCCTGCGTTCTAAAAATGGAAATTAATTTTATCTGTCAACGAAGAATTTCGGTACACAACAGAGAAAACAGAACTTTGATTAAGATTCTTTACTGTCAGGACAACAGTTCAGGAACCTTGGAAGAGGTAAAATATAAAAGGAAAAATTACGACACACAACACTATGACTATCCTCTTAATTGCGAGTTGGCTCACCTTTGGAAAGCAGTACGGGAACGATTTGACAGCTCCTTCGCAGCTTTCCGCAGATATGTTGTACCAGATGCATACGCAAAATTCTTACGACCAAATAACTTCTTGATATCGCACGTGGCGGCCATGCCCTGGTCTTCGAGGTACTATTTTGGTCACATCCGAGAAACGACAGAATGATTCACATTAAGCCTTCGGGTGCCATAAGTTTTTGCGACTGTCCTGTTTCTATTCTCTTTTTAGCCCTCCACCGCAGAGAGTCTGGTAGACGTCTTCTTTTTGCCGTACTGCATCGTCTGTGGCTGTATGCGCAGCGATTGTGGGTGTGGGACTACCAAGTAAATGCTGCCCTTTTTGATAAGTGCCCCGAGGTCATCGTTGACGTGGTTGTCGGTTAACCGGTATGCCATTTTCCGTGCAGAATACAATTTTACGGACATATATTGATGTTTTGTTCGATCAGACCGCGAATTAGACACAAGACGAGGAAATTGCGGTTTGCTGCTTTAATTTTGGACACCAGTTTACAAACAAGATGGTCGCAATGTCATCCATCGTTGGGGTTAACGTGCCGCACTGAAGGACGAATACACAGAGGAAGATTAGCACCGTCACCCAGTTTGATGGTAGTATGAACCTGCTTCGAAGCGATGGTTAGAGCTTTAATATTACCCCTCGTATGTAACCACTACAATACTTGCTGTTTGGGCATAGTAAACGTACCGTCCCCCTCGGAGCGGTAGCTTAGCTGACTCTCCCCACGGACGCCACAGCTCTCCTGCCGCACAAGAAGCGGCCACACAGCTACGCTGAGTGGCAGCCGCTGCGTGGGTGGAAAGCAGCCGCGCCCCGCCGCGCCGCTAACAGCCTCTTTAAGAATGGACGACCCGACCCCACACCCCCCACGACCGCCCAGCCACCCCTCGCTGTTCCGCCAACCTGCTTCTCACCCCGAGCAACGCACAGCTGCCAGCTGCACCACGACGGCTTTCCACCTCTCTTTACTTAGCAACATGGATAACTACACAGGAGAGCTAATGAAATAGTTCTGACCAGTAAAGCCCAAGTCTTTAAAAAATTGAACTTCCATGTTAAAAACAGCTTCAAACATCTGATTACAAATGAGTTAATCTGTATTTTCCATTAATCATACGTGCCTCAGCGAGAAAACTTTAGGAAAGGTTCGAAGTAATACCTAAAGATCGATGGATATCGCTAAGTGCTCGTATTATGAAACACTGGACGAATATACAGGGTGAAAAGTATTTAAACCGACAAACTCTGGGAGGTTGTAGGGGACATCAAAACAAATTTTTTTCCCTAATGTCATTTTTTCCTATGAGGAGTACTCAAACCGGTAGAGGAAGATTTCGCCGGCAACAAATTAATTAAACCAACAAAAAAGTCCAGAGGGGACATATCTGGGGATCGAGCAGGCCATGGTACAGGCCCACCTCTGCCAGTCCACGTTTCTGGGAACCGTCGGTCCAGGAATCGACGCACACGACGACTGAAATGTGCCGGCGCCCCGTCATGTCGGAACCACATGCATTGTCTTGTAGGGAGCGGGACGTTTTCCACCAATTCTGACAATGCTCTGGTGAGAAAATTGTAATAGTACCTGCATTTTAATGGCATAGGTAGCAGATACGGCCCAGTTAAACAGTCCTCAACAACACCGACCCACACATTAACGAAGAAACGCACTTGATGAGCGCTAGTAACTGTGGCATGTGGGTTACCCTCACTCCAAACATGCGAATTGTGCAAGTTGAAGACTCCATCACGGCCGAACGTTGCTTCATCGGTAAACAACACAGAGGATGGAAATATAGGATGCATCTCACAGTCTCCCAGGTACCACTGCGAAAAATGTGGTCTGGGTGGATAATCAACTGGTTCCAGGTTGTGGTCACGCTGGAAGTGAAATGGACGTAACAATTGCTCTCGAAGGACTGTTCTTGCATTCGTCTGATTCGTCCCCATGTTACGTGCAATTGCACGAGTGCTGATTGAAGGATCCCGCTCCACATGCTGCAAGACAGCTTCCTCAAATTGCAACGTTCTTACCGTGCGACGGCGTCCCTGTCCAGGTAATCTGCTAAATGACCCGGTCTCACGCAGACGTTGGCACACAGCAGCAAAGGTCGTATGATGCGGGATACGGCGATTAGGATATTGTTGTTGATAAACCCGCTGTGCAGCTCGTCCGTTGTGGTGCACTACGTAGTACGCACCAAGCATGTCAGTGTACTGACTCCAGGTGTATCGCTCCATTAGTAAACAGAGACAATGCACTACTACACTGGTGGACAGCAGTTGCCTACAGCTGAAGAGCGTAATACGCCCTCTAACAACTGAAGATCGTAATACGACCTCTAACAACTGAAGAGCGTACTACGGCCTCCACCGATTGACATATTCCTCACTGGAAAAAATGACATTAGGGAAAAATATTTCTTTTGATGTCCCCTACAACCTCCCAGAGTTTGTCAGTTTAAATACTTTCCACCCTGTAGACATAAACTGAGAAAATTGCGCTACAGTTTATGCAAAAGCTAGTGTCTCACACATCTCAGTGGTTGAGTCCTCATACGTGGGCTGTTCGGAAAGTAACGTCCGATCGGGGGCGGAATTTAAACCACAGTCAAAATCCGATGACCTTTGGATAGATGTGTTGGGCAGTGTCTCTAGTATGCCCGTCGATCACGTCACGTCGCTCTTTTCAGTTCTGAGCGCATAGTGAACACGTAAAGACGCCTGGAAAGTATTGCCTGTCATCACGTGTGAGGGCTTAGTGAGAGCTTTCGCCTGATGTCATGCAGCCCGCATGACATAGTTGTCATGAGTTTCCTTCTTCATGAAAATTATCGACAGCATTCTGCAGGGGCAATGAAGATGCTACTGCAGAGTTTTCGCTGGGAAGTGTTTGATCGCCCTTAATATAGACCGCAATTGGCTCACTGAGATATTTATTTCTGCTCACATGAACTGCTAGCTGACAGGAAAACCTTTTCACGCAGACGACGAGCAGTGGATCAGCGTACAGAATTTGCGGAAAACATAGGCGGCTGCCTTCTATGACGACGGTGTTGGAAAGTTTTTACAACACTACGACCGATGTCTAAGTCGGAGCGGCGACTATGTGACTACGTAGAGAAATAGCTGGAAGGTGTGCCTAAGCATTGGAAAAAAAAATGGTTTTCATAGTGGTTTCCATTTTCGCGACTGATCGAACCTTATTTCCTAGTAGCCCTCGTATATCCTGAATTACAATGAAGCACCAAAGAAACAGATACATATTCAAATACAGAAATATGTAAACAGGTAGAATATGGCGCTGCGGTCTGCAACGCTTATAAGAGACAACAAGTGTCTGGTGCAGTTGTTAGATTGGTTACTGCTGCTACAATAGCACATTATCAAGATTCAAGTGAGCTTGAACGTGGTGTTACAGTCGGCGGTCGAGCGATGGGACGCAGCATCTCCAAGGCAACGAGGAAGTGGATATTTTCCCCTACCGTGAATACCAGGATTCCGGTAAAACACCAAATCTCTGACAGCGCTCTCTTCGGTAAAAGATACAAAGATCCTGCAAGAACGAGTCCAATGACGACTGAAGAGAATCGTTCAATGTGACAGAAGTTGCAGCCGTTCCGCAAATTGCTGCAGATTTCAATGCTGGGCCATCATCAAGCGTCAGCGTGCGAACCATTCAACGAAACATCCTCGATATGGGCTTTCGGAAGCGAAGCCCACTCATGTACGCTTGATCACTGCATGACTCAAAGCTTTAACCTCATCTGAACCGACATTGGACTGTTGATGACTGGCAATGTGATGCCTTGTCGGATGAGTATCGTTTCAAATTGTATCGAGCGGATGGACATGTACGGGTATGGAGACAATCTCAGGAATCCAAGGACGCTGCAGGAGACTGTTCAAGCTGGTGGAGGCTCTGTAATGGTGTGGAGCATGTGCATTTGGACTGATATAGGACCCCTGATACGTCTAGATACGACTCTGACAGGTGACACGTAAGTAAGCATCCTGTCTGATCACCTGCATCCATTCATGTCCATTGTGCATTCCGACGGAGTTGGGCAATTCCAGCAAGACAATGCGACACCCTATATGTCCAGAATTGCTACAGAGTGGGTCCAGGAACAGTCGTCTGAGTTTTAACTCTTCCACTGTCCACTAGACTACCCAGACTCGAACATTATTGAGCATATCTGGCATGCCTTGCAACGTGTTGTTCAGAAGAGATATCCACCCATTCGTACTCTTATTGATTTATGGACAGCCCTACCCCGATTCATAGTGTAATTTCCTTCCAGGACTACTTCGGACATTAGTTGAGCCCATGCCACATCGTGTTGTGGCACTTCTGAGTGCTCGCGGGGGGTTAAAATATTTTAGGCACCTGTATCAGTTTCTTTGGCTCTCCAGCATATGTATTGTGCAATGATACAATTTTGCAGGTATTGTGTGCAAAGTCTTGTACGAGTCGAATTAGTAGCATAGAAGTAAGAAATTAAAACGTCATTCCTGATTTGAAGTTTGATTGCATGAACAGTGAAAATGTAGTAAGCCAGGCCCGTCCATGACGCGCCATACTTCACGCGTGCGGCATGTGTGTGGCGCGTGAGGGCCAAAGCCGGGTCTGTCATTCGGCTTTGCTCGGTCCTTCTCGGAAATACCCGCACCAGCGCGATATTTCATTTAGCGTTGCAGTGCGGCATTTTGCGGTCGGCACAATCCTCGGAGTTAGGCAGAATCGTGGTGTCATCGCTGTATACACATCGCTATTTGTTCGTGCTGTGATGGACGTTCACAGGTTAGCACAAAAAGAGACAGTCTTGCGACATATTATCGCAATCCTTTAAAATGAATGGGAATGACAGAAAATAAAAACGCCATTATAGTGCCGCGAAGAAAGAACTTATACTTTTAGATGACAGTGAGAGAGCAAAGAATTGCAATGATCACCAGACTGGATTCATTGTTCTGTTCATCAAAAAGCCCTTTGTGCTAAATTTGCAGGCATGGAGCACTTGAAGAAACTACTGGTACGAATAGTAACGTTTCTGAAGTTTCACCCATTATTCTGTTTTCAGTTGCAACAGTTTTCAGTGAAAATGAACGAAGGGTATGGAGACTTCAATTTTTCGACAGAGTGCGTTGGTTAAGATAAGGGGGATGCCTGAATGTATTTTTCTATTTAAATATCGCTATTGTTGACTTTGTGAATGAAAAAGGAGTGCAGTAACGAAAAATAAAATATCCGGAATGTATTGCACACATCGCATTTTAAGTGGACTTCACTGCACACTCACTATAGTAAGACAGTGCATGGTACTTTCTTTCTGATTTGATGGAGATGCATTTAAAAATAAAATCGCGTTGTAGAAGGAACACATTCAGACAAAGACAGTCAATTCCCCAAGCTCACTGGCGTTAAAGAGAGCGCGAAGTTTGAAGAATTCATTGAGGTCTTGCAAGAATTGCAACGATAGTTTTATAACGATTTCGAGGACACTGTCGGTCTTAGATCTGTTTCCAAGCTGTTTTCGAGACCGGTTGCCCTTTCAGTCTAAAGCCAACTTGTGCATGTGCAAATGTAATTGATTGATCTGCGAGGCTATTCCAGCCTTAATTACAAATCTTTTTACGTTAAAACTGTCCAGGACGTAAACACTGAATTTCTCAGGTAGATTTTCCAAGTCTACAGAGTGAGGATGCAAAAGCTCTACATTATTTCGATCGATATATTTGTGTGAAAGGCCTTTTCTCGATTATGAAACTAACTAAGTCATGATTACGTGGCAACTTGAGTGCGGGGTCTATACCATATAAAAATTGTATTATGCCTTCAGTGCGCCAAAAATAATTAATCAGTACTGGAAACTTGTTTTATTTGTGACCTATGTCGTTCAGAAAAATGAAATACAAAACCAAGTAATATGCAGTACGACTGTACTGCCATTTAAATGCGGCGTGTTCGCTGTTTTCCCCTCTTCCCCCTCCTCGCGCTCAGACAGTGCGGCGTGGCAGTGGGGAGAATGTCAAACGAGGCTGAGCACTTTGGTACTCGGGGCTCGGGCATTGCCCGCGAGCCAAAATCTTGGCCACCCCTATAGTTAGCAATAAACCTCAAACTTTTTTCCTTTCACAGTTTTCTGGGGGGGGGGGGGGGGGGCGGGTTGTCAGGGAGAAAATGTTTTCACAAGTTTTCAAGTTATGCATTTTTGAAGTCGAGAAGTGCTCTCTATCTCATACACTCGATGGATGATGTCCGTGTATTTGCGCGCTGTCAATTACACTGCCTCAAGATAAACATACAGTTTTCAGAGTAACACTTGTCTTACTATACTACATTTTAACATAAGATTATACAGAGAGACAGTTATTCAACTGTATGAAATAAAATCGTCATAGCTTCTGAAAGGTTTGTGGAGTCACCGCCAGACACCACACTTGCTGGGTGGTAGCCTTTAAATCGGCCGCGGTCCGTTAGTATACGTCGGACCCGCGTGTCGCCACTATCAGTGATTGCACACCGAGCGCCGCCACACGGCAGGTCTAGAAAGACTCCCTAGCACTCGCCCCAGTTGTACAGCCGACTTTGCTATCGATGGTTCACTGACTACATACGCTCTCATTTGCAGAGACGACAGTTTAGCATAGTCTTCAGCTACGTCATTCGCTACGACCTAGCAAGGCGCCATGTTCAATCACTATATTCAAGGATGTATTCTGAACAGAGAATATTGTGAATCATGTACCGTCAAGAGCGACGTTCATCATTAATGGATTAAAGTTAAGTATAAAACTAAATACGTCCGCTTTCTGAATTCTAATTCCTTGTCATGTTCCAGACCTCACGTAAGTGTAGTTCTTCCCTCCTCACGCCAGCCTGCGTGAGCTAAAACGCGTGCATTTCGGCCTCCTCTAGTAACACGGTGTTGGCTCTTCTGCCAATACAACAAGGTTTGCATTAGGACGTTCAAACAGCACAGCTGGCCGCGGTGTATGATGGGAATTAGTATGGTTATGTATGGTTCGGTTTAGCGACGCAGCCCACTTTCATTTGAATGGGTTCGTCAATAAGCAAAACTGGGTGACTGGGAATCCGCATTTCGCGATCGAGGCGCCTCATCACCTTCAACGGGTGATTATGTGTTACGCAGCCTTCAGTCACAGAATAACCGGGGCGATGTGCCTTGATGACACAGTGACTACCGAATGGTGCGTGAATGTTTTGAAGATGATTTAATCTCCATTATCCAAAGTGAACCTGATGTGGTTCATGAAAGACGGAACTCGACCCCATACAAGCAGGAGAGTGATGTCCTGGGGGTCCTTTGGGGACCGCATTTTGGGTCTGTGGTACCCAGAGGCCACTACCGTGGGCCGTCATATTCTCCGGATCTGAACACATGCGACTCCTTTTCATGGACCCCTGTTAAAGACAAGGTACAGCAATAGCCCCAAAACCATTGCTGAACTGAAAACAGCCATTCAGGAAGCCATCGACAGCATCGATGTTCCGACACTTCAGCGGGTCGTGCATTCGCTATTCGTCTGTGCCACATCATCGCCAAGGATGGCAGGCACATCAAACATGTCATAACTTAAATCTGAATATCTGCAGTGATATTTACATGTTGAATTAAGTGTGTGTACGCCCCAGTTTGTAACTAATTTACGTCTTTTTGATATAATTAAATAAATATCACCCTGAATCTCTTAATGAGTAGATTATCGGACATTTTCAACTCAGTGAATAACTACGCGAAATATTTAAAATTCAATATTTTTCGGGGCCCAGAATAGTGTTTTAGTAATATAGACCGCCACCTCGAAACATTCAAGCTGCATCGATGAAATTATGAGATATTCACCCTTCAGTGCCACACAGTTTTCCAAAGATGGATAACATGGCGGAGACCTTGGTAGTAGAGTTTGCATTAATGCTGTTCGGGAAATGTTCCATTTGTTAGAGGATGGCCAGAGGCCCTCTCTGTCACCACCACGCGCAGGTGGCTTGTCATGCTGGAAGAACATAACCATTCTTGCAGACAGAAGAATCTCTTCAAATAATGCTCCGAGCTCGGTTTCAAGAGAGTCTTGATGACGAGGCGCTGTGAGACGTTGCTGAAACTCAAAAGGATTGCTCAACTGGTTCTCTGTCCTACCACACCAAGCATTTACAGAAGTGTTCCTGAAAATGTGTGTCCACAAAGGCATTTGGGTTTTCCTTGGGCCAACAATATGAGTTACGGGTGTTATTGATAACGTGACGAGCAGAAGTGAAATCATCGCTAAACAGTATTGGGGGCGTGTTGAGCAGACTACCTACTGCCTACAGCTGAAGGGTTTCATTTGATACTGTTAACAGACAAGACAGCTCTTTATGTTATCCTGTTACATCACTACGACGAATTCGCATTTTTTTGTGCTCTGGTAAGAACATTCTTCCGCTAGTTCCCTTCTTTTCACTGTTGCAGCAGGACATCTAATTCATTTGAAAAGAAATGTGTTGGTCAGTAAAAAAGTGGCTCTGAGCACTATGGGACTTAACTTCTGAGCTCATCAGTACCCTAGAACCTAGAACTACTTAAGCCTAAATAACCTAAGGACGTCACACACATCCATGCCCGAGGCAGGATTCGAACCTGTGACCGTAGCGTGGTCAGTAAAATTTAAATATTTTGCTTATGTGAAATTGCAATAACGGATAACTAATTTTACATCTCAGACTGGATTTTACATGCAAAAGGATTTGGCATGTGCTTCAGCACCACTACACGGGATTCCCAGACGATAACGGAGACACTTAACAGCATATTTCTCCGTGCTACGTCACTTTATAAACTTAGTTTTCACCTTACACCGTATTTTACGTCCGTATTTTAAGTGTACAAGTAGGGTAATTTTAACCGCTGTATTTTGGAAAAGGATACAGATATCAAGACAATTTTCAAGGTTTTTGGAGATGGGTATCTTAAGGAATATATTGTAAAAATTTCATCCATTTGCTATGCATGGCCGCCATGGAATCCTAGGTTGCACAATGAAATGATGCACAGCTTACCGAATACGTAGATTTTTAATCCCTTTGTGGGGCTGGTATTGTAAACGTGACTCTGACAAAGTGTCTTGTTTCAGTAGTCGATGTAGACATTGGTTTCTACTACATGAGCTGAAGATGACAAGAAGACCATTTAACTGGTCGAAACTTGTAATCGATGTATTCTTCCTTGCAAAATTGGTAAATGATATGTTTTCCTATATGAGACTACAACATTGTATTTAAAGATCACCTCCTACAACACTGACAGTGTCAGGTAATTATCGTGCCAGAGGAAAAGTGAAAAGTGCACCGATGGGATCACAAAAAATGCGAATATGTTCCTATTTATATAAAAGACTCTGACTGAAAACTGGAGTGTCAGGTGCCTCATTCTACATTCCACAGCAATTTTAAAAATTTGGCCAAAACTTTAGGCATGCGAACATATTCGCACTTTTTTTAACATGCAACTCACCTCAGACTCCCACAACGTCCCGTAACCTCAATTTACTCACACCCACTAGTCCATCGCTATAAGTCGCTCATACACATCCACTCCCAATTGCCCTTTATCATTCACTCAGTCTGCCCAACTCGTTGACAGTTTTTCTTTGAGTCTCTCTGTTATTGCCTCACGTGTCACAGCCATAGTCCCCTTTGTTCTGTCGTACCACTACAGTCTCCCCTCCCTCTACACTGCCTACCCGTTGCTCTCGTTCACATCTCATTCCATTCTTCCTAATGTTGCGGCCCATTCTCATTGTCACTGCCTCTCTCTTCCTCGTTGCCATTGTCTTATATTTTGTCTCTCATTATCACTTGCTCTCATCCACTTCCTCTTTCTCCTTACTCCTCCACCCCTGGCACTGTCTCCTACACTCTCTTCCTATCACTGTTCTCTCACTGCCAACTACGTTCCTCTGTCACTATGCCTCTCTCTTTCTCTCACACTGCCGTTCTCTCCCTCGCTTTTTCTGTAACACAGCCACTGTCTACCACCTTCCAGTATTTACTAACATTTCTTTTCTTTGCAACTGTCTTCTTCTCTCCCACCATAAAAAAGAGGGAATACGTTCGCAAGCCAAATTTTTGGGAGGGAGGTAACATGAGGCAGCTGGTACCCCAATCTTTAGTCTAAATCTTATAAGTAAACAAGAACATATTCGTATTTTTTGTGCTCAAATAGGAGCATTACTCCTTCGGTTCCCTTCTTTTCGCTGCCGCAGCAGCGCATATTATCAAAAGAAATCTGTTGGTCAGTAAAATTTAAATATATTACTTATGTGAAATTGAAATAACGCATTAATAATTTTACACTTCAGACCGGATTTTACATCGAAAAAAGACTGGCATGTGCTTCCCAGATGATAACGGAGACACTTACTAGCGTATTTCTACGTCCTGCGTCACTTCATAAACTTCGCTTTCGCCCCACACCGGATTTTACGTGCGTGTATTATGGGTACAATTAGGGTAACTTTTAATGACTGTACCTTAAAAACGGAGAAAGATACCAAGAAAATTTTCAAGGTTATTCGGGATCGGGATCTTCAGGAACATGTCGTAAAAATTCCAACCTTTTCTGTGCACAGCCGTCTTGGAATCCTGGGCTATATTTTGGTCCGTTGGTGACGGCGAAAATATAGTGAATAAACCGTCTCTTTGAGGTTTTTCCAGAAATCACCATGAAGTAATGGTGCCTCCGAAAGTCCCATGAAGCCCATCGTAGACCACATCAAATGCAAAATGAAACAACCGATTTTCTCCCTAAGCAGGAGGAAGCGTGTAGTATTCATACTTTGACCCTGTACTGTAGGGCTATGATACTAAGACGATCCTTCTGTTGGATATACATATGATCCCTAGCCCGAGATCTATACAAAAGCCGCGAGGTTTGAGGCGCTGTGTCACGGATTGCGCGGCCCTCCCGCCAGAGGTTCGAGTCCTCCCTCGGGCGTGGGTGTGTGTGCTGTTTGAAAGGTATGAGCTGAGATTCGATCAGGATAGAGCCAGTGAAAAATGTCGATAGTTCCCAACCGCATGGTTGGACGAGTAGTACATCTTCGAGTAGTAAGATCTTTGACAGCTAACAGAGCTAGGTGCACGCGGTAAAAGTTTGAGTAGTGGTGAGGAGATGCGCAGAGACAGCAGACGTGTTTCGAGTCGGAGGAGCAGGAGGCAGCCGGGTCGTGACAGCATCAAAGTAAGAATTGGCGATACGCACATAATAAGCTATATACTGAGCGAAACTCGGCACATACCTGGGGAAACTAGAAAGATTAATTAATAAAATAGGTTTTCTTTGGTTAAATAATGTCTAAAAGCCAGATAGAAATCCCATTGTTGATGCAATAAGCGTATTGTGAAGCTTTCTCGTAAATCCATGCTATAGAATTTTTTTTTAGTTTTTCACATGTGCCTTAAAAGTTTGAACAAGAAATATTTTTTTAGATAAAATTAGAGTTGCATCTCACACCTTATGTCGTTCTCCGCATTCTGTGCTTACATTGAACCAAAAGGTACATTAAAGTAAAGTTCCCATGAGTAAAGCTAATAATTTCATTTATCAGAGTAAAATAATCTATATGCCATTGCACAGTTGGCAAATTATTCAGATCAGCACAGAATTTTTATTAAGTAACAAACAGGGCCAAAATGAGTAAAGTTATCTAGAATGACAATTTTGCGCCATTGCACTACGGCTGAGTTGAATATATGTTTTATTATCGGCTAAACGGGAAGGAGTGCACGAGCTAAGTCCACAGACGCAGTCAGATGCAGGTTGGTGACTTTCATTTATTTTTACCACTAAACTTTCAGGCAGTCGGATGTGTATTTTGAGTATTAATTTTCCAACAATATTTTCATGCAGTCAGATAAAGTTCAGTTCAGTTAAATACGCAGTCAGATGCAAGTTTTATTAAAGACTAAAGCAGTCACATGCGGTTCAGAGTAGTTTAAATAGAGAAGTTTTATTAACAACACTTTCATGTTCTTAGCGCAAGTTAGTTTAAGTTTGTTTAACTAGTGTGTAAGTCTATGGACCGATGACCTCAGCAGTTTGGTCGCTTAGGAATTCACACACATTTGAACTTTTTCTGTCCAAAACACTTGACCCTACCTTTTTATCACCAACAGAACCCGAGGTATGAGCACCTGAAAATCCCGTTTTTCTGTGCGGCGTTTTGTAACATATAAGGTACGCACGCTGTCGCATCCACAACGATTAATGGGATTACTCGGATATTTGCAATTAGCCAACGACAAATATCCAATCAACTATCTAGACCTCCTTCTCTTAGGTAATAGATCCGTTGTAAATGATAGGGATGGAGGCCGTGCGTATTCATATTCTTGTGTGTGGAATAAAATATGTGTAGAAATTCTACATGTGCTTGTAGGAGAATTACACTGTGCCAACTGAGTAAAGTTTTCTGCTTCATCCACACTGTTTATCTGCACGTTCAGATGAAACAAGACTTCTAGGCGCTGCACCGATCTCACGCAGTTTTATGAAAACACGAAACGGCTCTCTTGAATCCAGCAATCTGTGGTTAGGAAATCAGCTGCTTTATTCTCCGTGGGCAACGGCAGAGTTTCCACTGCAAAATCCATACACAGTATCAAATTGGCGTGCTGATCAATCATAAATATGAGCAGCATGCTTAAATGATCCTTTAGAATTGTTCAACAAAATACAATCACAGTTGAAAACTTCAATCTTGAAAACTCAAGCACCATTTCACAACTTGAGCTTCATTATTAAAACGGCAATCGATAAATAACCCATAGCAACTGGAGTTTAAACAAGCAAACTGAAAACCTATTTCTGTAACCAGTTGTGTGTCTTCAACCCATAAATATTGATGTGTTATACGGAATGTTTTGTTCAAATAGTCTACACCACCACTATCTAAAATATTGGGTTCGCTTATAAGTTCGTAACGCTTTTCCGCAAGTTTAATAAACTCAACAGACACACGCAAGCGACATAATTCATCAATAATATATTCTCCATCACTATTTGCAACAGTCCGCCAACGCTGGGGTGACTTTTCGGTCCCGCGACGGTAGAAATCTTATGGTTTTGAGGCGAAGAACTCGTCGAGTCATGGTCGGAGCACATTTTCATCCGGAAAGGAAGTTCTTTGAAGGTTGTTTGATACAGAGCGGAAAAGAAGAAAATATGAGCGAGCAAGATGAGGCACATAAAGTGGGTGCAGAGCGATATCCCAGTCCAGCTCCCGTATAGTGTTATTTTGTCTCCCTAGAAGAATTACCGTTGAGTCAAATCACTTCACGAAGTCTTCTTGGTCGTTGTTCTTGGACTGCGTCTGCTAGACGTCTCAGTTGTTAACAGGAAATGTCGTAGTGCCACACAGCGTCGCTGCTACACCAGATGCGTAACTTTATCTTTTATGGATGCGAGTAGGTCTTTGTTAGGGGAATTGTTGCTTTGTTTGGACTCAACCATCCCTCTCTTCTCATTATGTTAACATAAAGACAACACTTCTCGTCACCAGTAAAGATACAGGATAGGAAATGTTGGTGTTGATCGGGAGCCAGTAGATGACGAGCAAACAGAAATGTACATATGACCAATGGCTGATTTTTGTGATTTTGGTTTCGATCATGCTGTACCCATACACACGATTTTTGATCCTTCTCCACTGCATGAAAATGTCGGACGATGGTGGAATGATCACAGTTCACACATCTGCCAGTTCTCGAGTGTACCAACGTGGATAATTGTGGATTAATACATTTAAACAGTCTTCATCAGACCCCGAAGGTCTTGCTGAACGTGGAGAGTGACTAAAGTCAAAACGATTCTCCATAAAAAAACGAAAACACCATTTTCTTGCCGTGCTCTGTGCGGTGCAATTATCCCCATACACGACGCAAATGTTTCTGGCTGCCTCCACTGCTGTACCCCTCTATTGAACTCTGATTTCTCCATTTGGCATTCCATTTTCTAGCATCCACAGCTCCACTCTGATGACGGAATGACTATATGTAAACTCAAATAGCAACAGTGAACTACGAATTGGAAATGGCAATCGATAAATAAACCCATAGCAACCAGAACACCACCATGCAAGAGAAAAAAGCTACGAACTTACGTCCCAACCAAATATTGATTATTTCTCTTGAAACAAAAAAATGGTTCAAATGGCTCTGAGCACTATGGGACTTAACTTCTAAGGTCATCAGTCCCCTAGAGCTTAGAACTACTTAAACCTAGCTAAACTAAGGACAACACACACATCCATGCTCGAGGCAGGATTCGAACCTGCGACCATAGCGGTCGCGCGGTTCCAGACTGTAGCACCTAGAACCGCTCGGCCATCTCTTGAAACACACTGTGCATGCATTCCGTAACACATTTTCACATCTGGAGTTTGTAATGGTACTTGAATTACGTAACCATTACGGCACCTCACCTCAACCTCTCGATACCAGCAATATTCTACTGTGTTTCTGTAAAATAGTTAACATATTTCTGTGACAACGTTCAGATTTGATTTTATTAATGTAGAGGTACTTCGATACATCGATATGTATATATTGCAATGATATTATTCTTATGTGTATTCTCTCATTTGTCACTATGATCATTGACGTACTTGTAACTCTGATTTTTGGGCGCGTAAGCGGTTATTAGAGAGTCAAGCTTTGGTCGTCATGTTAAAAAGACGCAAATTGTAGTCAGTTTATGAAATGTGAACTTTAGCAGTGAGGAAGATACTTTCAAGTATGTTTTATATTGTGAAGTGATGTTTTGGAACGAGTTACGTGATAATGCAACAAAAGTAATAAAAAAAGAAGTGTAACTTAAATTCGGAGTGCTGATTACTTTTTTACATCACCATTGTCCTAACGTGCAAAAATTTAATGGTTTATGAAACACATCTACAAAACTTTTGAATATCGCAGAATAACACCTAGGCGTCTTTGCATCCGAGCTTGGAGTCATCACTACCTAGATTTTCGACTATTGAGGCATGAGTTCACAACGACACCAGCGTGGGAAACACGAAAAGATGAGTGCCTAGTTTATCCATTATTTCAAGAAATGACTTTATTAACTCTCCTCTAATGACACCTGCCACGTAATATAACTTTGTTGTTGCCCGAAAATGCAATATTTAGCAGCTTGAGCAACACTACAATCATAATTAATTTTTGACCTTTGTTGTGGTAGGGTTGTTAGAAGCTGATACCTTTTTTTGCAGAGTTTCCGCCTAAAACTTCGCATCTTTTTTGCACTTGTTTCCTTAACACTAATGATGAACAGACATAACACAAGCAGACAGTTTGTGTCGATCTAATCTGAGCAAATATTAGCGAGAAATGATCCCATTCATTGCCTACCTATGGCAACACTAGAGGGCTGAGCTAGACGTGTGTCGGGCCACACAAAGGGGGACATGGGTTGCGCAAGGTAGCGGCGCCATCACATACGTCACACCCAGCGCCGGAGAAACAAAGGGGATAAGCCGGCACGTGCCCCCCCAGACAACTATTCAAACGTGTGGGGGCCACGTGACGTGTGTCTGGTGCTTTGTTGCTGGCTTCACAGGGCCAGGTGGACGCGGGGATCAAGTGCAGCTGCTTCCACTGTTCGGTGAAGTCAGCGAGGGGCCTCTGACATGAAAAGAAGCACGAGATTCGTCCATGTAAAAGGAGAAAAACCTTTCTCTCACAGTCCATAGATTTCGTATTTACTGCTGCGCAAGTTCCGTACCAGACTTGCATGAACGAAAACACCTTTCACTCGCAGCAGTCTCTCACCAGTATAGCAAAACAATGAGCGTTTGCTACGTTCTTCCATTATGCAGTCGAAACGACCGAATCGGATTCATCCGGCATAAAGAAAAATTTCGGAATAAAGATAAAGTAAACAACATATTTGCCTGAAAAATGTTTCACTTCGCTATCGAATTTGATCTTAATATGCGTTGTCCAACGAATTTTTAGTGTATTTAATGCTTTCGTATGGTATGATGTATGAAATTAGAGCCCAATGTCCAAATACGTCTATTTCTTGCTCCCCAGTTTTGACCTCAATCTTCTCACTATCAAGGGCGCCTATACCCTAGTTCGGAACAGAGGGGGGAGGGGGGGAGGGCTAGACCTGGGGGTACTGTGTATTTTTAGCATTTTGGAAGACGAATCGGGACTTGTGAGTAGACACAAAAACTTTTCAGGTCGAACCAGTCAAAAGCCTGTGCAAAACTGAAATTTAAATAGTTTTCTTGAAAAAATAACACCTGAATACACTATATCTTTGCCGTTCCCTGACAGCTCGCAGCCCCCCCCCCCCTCTCCACTCCCCTCACCCTTCTTGCCCATAGGTATGGGGACGTTCTTGTTCGCTATTCTCATTTCTGCTATTTCTCATTACCTTAGTCTTTCTTCCATTTCTTCTAAATTCCTATTCCATACTCACTAGACTGTTCATTCCACTCAGCAGATCCTGTAATTCAAATGGCTCTGAGCGTTATGGGACTTAACTTCTGAGGTCATCAGTCCCCTAGAACTTAGAACTACTTAAACCTAACTAACCTAAGGACATCACACACATCCATTCCCGAGGCAGGATTCGAACCTGCGACAGTAGCGGTCGCGCGGTTCCCGACTGAAGCGCCTAGAACCGCTCGGCCACTTCGGCCGGCTCCTGTAATTCTTCTTCACTTCCGCTGAGAATAGCAGTGTCATAGCAAATCGTATCATTGATATCTTTCCACCTTGAGTTTAAATCCCACTCAGTCACTGCTTCTTCGATGTTTGTTGAACAGTAGGGGCGAACCACTACATGCTTGTCTTACACCCTTTTTAATCCTATCACTTCTTTCTTGGTCTTCACTTTTATTGTTCCCTCTTGGTTCATGAACATATTGTATATCACACATCTTTCCCAATAGCTTACTGTATTTTCCTCGAATTTCAAATGTCTTGCACCATTTTAAATTATTGAACGCTTTTTCCAGGTCGACTAATCGTATTATTATGTCTTGATATTTCTTTTGTCTTGCATCCATTATCAGCCGCAACTTCAGAACTGCCTCTCTGGTGCCTTTCCTTTCCTAAAGCTAAACCAATCGTCATCTAACACATCTTCAGTTGTATTTTCCATTCTCACACCTCTTGCAGTCTTCGGAATTGTGTGGATGGCGTTACTCGGAAAGTCAGATGGTATACCGCCAGACTCATATATTCTACACACCAATTTGAATAGGCGTTTTATTGCTACTTTTCTATATGATTTTATAAATTCTAGTATAACGTTATGTATCCCTACCGCCTCATTCGATCTTAAGTCTTCCAAACTCTTACAATTTTGATTGTAATGCTGGATCCCCTGTCTCTTCTATATAGATTCCTGTTTCCTCTTCTATTACCTTGTCAGGCAAGTTTTCACATTCACAGAGACCTTCAATGTATTCTTTCCACCTATCCACTCTCTCCTCTGCATTTAACAGTGGAATTCGCATTTCACTCTTAATTTCATCGACAGTTGTTTTGACTTTTTTATATCCTGAGTCAGTCCTTCTGACAATCATTTCGTTTCCGATTTATTTACATTTTTCATGCAGCCATTTCGCCTATTTATTTTATTCATAAGTGACTTGTATTTCTGTATTCCTGAATTTCTCTGAACATTTTTGAACTCCTTCTTTTGTCGAACAACTGAAGCATTTCTTCCATTATCCATGGTTTCTTCACAGTTACGTTCCTTAAACCTACATTTTTCTCTCCAACTTCTGTAATTGCCATTTTAGGGATGTCCGTTACTCCTCAAAGTGAACTGCCTACCGAGCTATTCTCTATCACAGTATCTATAGCCTCAGAGAACTTCAAGTGTACATCTTCATTCTTTAATACTTCCTTATCCCACTTCTTTGAGCATTGATTTTTCCTGGCTACCTCTCAGACTTCTGCTTACTGTTCATTATTACAAATTTGTGACCTGAGTCTACGCCTGCCCCTTGTACACCTTACAATCCACTATGTGATTTTGGAATCTCTGGCTGACCATGATGTAATATAATCGAAATCTTCCCATATTCCCGGTCTTTTCCTAGTGTACCACCTCCTCTTGTGATTCTTGAACAAAGTATTCGCCATTACTACTTGAAATGTGTTGCAGAAGTCAATTAGTCTTCCTTCTCTCTCATTCCTAGTATAAAGCCCATATTCTCCCATAACCCTTTTACTCCATCCCATACAACCGCATTCCAGTCCCTCATGACTATTAGATTTTCAGCTTACTTTACATACTTAATTATCGTTCCACTATCCTCATATATTTCTCCTATCACTTCATCTTCCATTTGCGACGTTGGCCTATATATGGGGACTATCATCGCTGATGTTGGTTTTCTGTCGATTCTGATGAGAACAACGCCATCACTGAACTGTTTTTAGTAGGTGGCACTCCGCCATATCTTCCTGTTCATAACGAATCCTACTCCCATTGCTGGATATTACCGTATGTTCGTCTGAGCAGAAATGTTCTTCCTCTCAAACCACATCACTCACCCCAGCATATCTAAACTGATCCTCTGTATTTCCCTTTTCAGATTTGCTAGTTTCCCTACAACGTTCAAACTTCTGATATTCAACGCCCCAAACTGTAGAACGTTACCCTTTCATTGCTTGTTCAGTCTTTTTCTCAAGGTCACCTGGCCTTTGGCAGATCGCTCCAGGAGATCCGAATGGGGAACTAGTCCGGAATCTTTTGCCAATGGAGAATTTAATTTTCTATTAAAGGCAGGGCCGGATTAAAGGCCAAGCAACGTAATCTGCTGCTTGAGGTGCCAAGACGAGATGGGGCCCAGTACAAGGTTTATATGTAGTGCATATCACTGTTCGTAGTGAAAACTAAGGGAATTGGGAGGGGGGGGGGGGAGGAGAGGAGCGCCAAATGATAACTTGTCTGTCTGTAAAAATGTTCTCGAACTGGCCCTAATTACAGACCACACATTATCTGTCTTTAATGCGTCGCTTTCCATTTGCCTTCTGCACCCTCATGCCATTGATCATTGCTCATTCTTGTACCGTTAGGAGCACGTTCTCAGCTGAAGGGCAAGAGAGTGTCCTGAACCTCCCTCGCCCTTTGGTCTGGGCAGACGTCAAAAAATGGTTCAAATGGTTCTGAGCACTATGGGACTTAACATCTGAGGTCATCAGTCCCCTAGAACTTAGAACTACTTTAACCTAACTAACCTAAGGACATCACACACATCCATGCCCGAGGCAGGATTCGAACCTGCGACCGGAGCGGTCGCGCGATTCCAGACTGAAGCGCCTAGAGCCGCTCGGCCACACTGGCCGGACAGACGTCAAGTGATACACCTTCAAGTTCATCAGTGAATACTTCACTCAGTTTTTTCTTCTTACGGAGGGCGATGAATATTGAAATTGTAGATAGATTTACTTGTTACTGACTGATTTTGTTTTATTTAAGGTATCCTCAGTGATCATTGTTTTGGGTTCTCCAGTATTTCAATGCATTTTTCTGTGCACAGGTGTTCGATTTTTGACACATTGCAATGTACTGATACGAGTGTACACAAGACAAATGTGGATATACAATTACATCAAAATAAGTAGATACAATCTGTCAGTCCACTGCAGTGTTTTAAAAATTGAACTCGTGCATATGGAAGAACGCCTGGAAATAATTCAGGGTCAAAACAAAAAGGACCACTGAAAATATGTTAAATAAAATGACACATTTCTGGCCCATACAGCACTTTACACAGTTGCAAAATATTGCTTAATGGCCAGATTACTTGTAAAACTGCGACTCCAGAGGAGATGCGTCAAAAACACAGAGGCAGCAAGTGTAGTGCGCACAGCATACCGTAGACAGTAGATGAGCAGACGGCAGGGCACACCTGGGGAGAGCAGCAGTGGTGGGGACTGCGGCCAGGCGGTGTAGGGGAAATGCTGAGCGCTGGAGGGGAAGTGCCGTTCCAATCTCAAGCCTACACTCACGTTTTTTGTAAATATTAAGTGGGGACCTACCACACCCACACCTGCATGGTGAGCATTCAAAAAGATCTACTGTCACCTCTGTTTTTATTAGTATCTAAAACGAATTCCGCCGAAAATGCAGCAATTTATTTCTCGCCTGGGTTATTAACAGTTTGTAACTTCCAGAGAAGCCTCTTGAGTGGTGAATTTTGAGTAAAGCCTACACATTTATCTGGTTGCCATGTCAAAATTTGCTTCTTTTTCCAAAACACAGCGGAGTTTACACTTTCTCATCTCACTATCATATTGTGCTGACACAGATGGGAGACGATTGTGAAACGGTGGTTTATTAAGTTTATTTGGTGTGGAACTGAGGGAAAGTAAAATCAGTATCATGAAAAACATATTCTTGATAAAAAAACCTATTAAGTCGTCACATACGTTGTTCCAAAACCCATAGCATTTCTCGTTTCATCAGTTGTCCATGGCTCTAAAAAATTACATTCTTTCACCAAAAATGTCTGCAGTTATTGGAATAACGCGATAGATGATGAAGTTTTATATAATAACGATGTGGTAAAATACTCTCCTCTTTGCTTGCTATCATTTGCCAGAATCTCATTTGGACATCTGAAAGCGTTTATGAAATATGAGGAGTGTTGTGGATATTTCACTCTGGCGTTATCGCTTGCCCCAGGCAATCGCAAATGAGTGTGCTACCTCAGACGAGTTTCCTCCAGATTGGTGAATGATAGCCACCTCTACCCAAGTCTAAATTCAATATCTTAGCTAAATTTCTTGAGCAACAACATATTATATAATGTGCACCAAGCGCAGAATCATAGCGACCTCTATTCTTCATTGCACACTTTTCCGAGTTTCTTGCAGTGTTTTAATTTCAGGTAAGTATCACAATAACTATGACCATTAACGAAACGATGGGCACATCATCATTAATATGACATTCAAAGCTGTAAGTAAAGCAAAAATGATTTTTTTAATGGAGTAGTTTCTGTAAAATCGTTTGAGAAAGACTGCAAGGTGCGGGCCTCGATTCTGTCATTGAAATGTGGAAAGGTAGAAAACAGTTATCGGCTTCCTGTTTCGAACAAACGAAAGAGCTCGCCCAGCGCTTTGGACGAAAACTGGTCACTGCCGTCGTATCCTGCAAGTTCCTTTTGAGGGGTAGGGGGTTGAAGGGGAGGAAGGATTTTGTGATGTGGCCATTCAGGGAACTATAGAGTGGGATGTTAATTTTGCCGATACGAACTAGGACTGCTGATATTTTTAAAAATATCGGGAATCCGACAAATCGACTGAACATTGTAAATATACTGCCGGCTTTAGAGCTGTGTAGTAAGTATTGATTTATTATTAGATTTTCTGTACATCAACAAGCTAGCAACCTGCCTATCCCCCTTAGAGCGAGAGTTCAAATGAAACGGATGCACGTTCACGTTCGACGATAACCACTCTGCTAAGAATGGTAACTGCATGTAAGTGGCACAATAAAAGGTGGGACCGTCGTTCGGTTTCGTTACAGATCGGATTTGTCCGGAAAGTCGACTTTCCTGATTCTTCATTTCTGCCAACGACAGTAAACTCTTAGTTGTGTGTCGAAACTGCGCGGCGAAGCTAAACGTTGCAGCTGCTCCTGGTAGTGCTAAGCGTCGATTACGTCAGCATTTCCCCTCACACGTCTCCGCCCACCGGCAAAGACCAATCTTGTCACTCAGATATATGTTCGCCATCTTCACCAACTGTTTTTGAAGAATGACAAAGTGAAGAACCAGCACAGTAGTTCTGTTAAAAATTGTTTTTTAACGCAACTGGTGTGCTATTTCTTCACGCCGGAAATCTTGTTATTTCATTCACACCGCCATCCGCCGATGCAATCAGCCTGCTTCTATTGAGCCACATATACTTGCTCACACAATCAACGAGAAAGATTGGACGTGACGAAAGCTAAAAAAGAAGTAAGACTCCATCACACAGTGAAAGTAAAATTATGTTCTACTATAATTTCAGAAGAACAAATTGTGAAAAAAATGTAATATAAAATAAAAATATTAGCACTCGACGTCGGGATCGTGATGTCAATATATCGGGGGAAAAAATGTATGGGGGATGAAACCGATGTATATCCACATTTTTTGGAGAAATATTGATATATCGATATTTTATTAACATGGTTGAGAATCCGGCCTGCTTGTCCTATTTACAACTGCACTGCGTTTTTCGTTGTAATAGTTAAACGCCACGCCAATAGCTGCTACGGACGTTTTCTTCTTATTTTTCCTCCCCTTATCCCGCATCTGGCACGTTAATTTCTCGATTTGCCTGTGTTAGCGTTAGAGGATATCGAGATGCTGTTCCCGTCACCACTGTCGGGAAGGAATTTGTGTATCCCACCTGAGTGCGTCTGGTGTTATCCCATGTGCGACAATATTTTGATCAGGAGATAACGTGCTTCATTGAGTAGGATACACATGTGACAACCCTAGGACTTCGTGGCAGGGACTGATCATCAACATAAAGTGCGCAGAAGAATTTTTGGAAACCGCTACAGAAGACCGATGAATAAGCACCAGAACATTCAGCACTGCATTAGGAACATCACGAAACACTATTGTGAGAGCGCTGCACTGATGCAATTCCATCACTTTCTCATGCAGATAATGCATGCGTTGTTACTGTGAATCCATAAGCAGAGAGTGCACTTGTGAAACTTGTCATCTGAAGCAAGACCAGCATATTCAAGGAACAGTCTATTTCATAAGTGAAGGTACACTGAATTCGTTTTCATAATCTGCACAAGAAGACGTAAAAATCCCTCACCACACACACACAGGTGCGTAGGTAGCAACAAAAGTACTGTGTCATTGTCTGGTGTGACGTTATCGATCATTATCTCACACTGTCATACGTGCTATCACTTGGATCTATATATTTGATCCTGAATATTTCATTACTGGCGCCAATAGAGGAAGATACTTTGCTCTATCGTACGAAAATGTGGTTCATGGAAGACGCCGAAATGCGACATAGCTTGAGCAACTCTTCTTTTTTTCTTTCAAAGAATTTGCAGGTCATGTGACTTTACTAGTTATAAGACACAGTGAAAACGAGCCAGCTGGAAAAAAAGTAAGTAACTGTTTCTTATTTCAAAAGTTATCGCCATAACTGTTACCACATGATATGCTGAGAACTGTGAATGTAGGATCACAGGTAGATTTCATATTTTTACACACATCAAGAAAAATTTTGCATCACCGCGGTTTCCAGAACTCCTGAAGATAGACGCTGACTGTGGATATTGCATCACAGACACAGTCCCTTTAACTGTTTAGAGATGTCACTAAATCCGCCTAAAGCCGGCCGGAGTGGCCGTTTGGTTCTAGGCGCTACAGTCTGGAACCGGGCGACCACTACGGTCGCAGGTTCGAATCCTGCCTTGGGCATGGATGTGTCTGATGTACTTAGGTTAGTTAGGTTTAATTAGTTCTAAGTTCTAGGCGACTGATGACCTCAGAAGTTAAGTCGTATAGGGCTCAGAGCCATTTGAACCATTTGAAACAAACCTACCCAAAGATGTAAACAACCATATATGAGTAGAGCCTATTAAAAGGAGGCGGTCCGACAGCCGATCATTTCCAGTGATTCCACCAGGAACGAGGTACACGGCTCGTGTTGTCTGAAGTTCAACCATGCCTAGACGGTCAATACCGCGGTTCAATCGCGTCCCCATTGTTACTTTGTGCCAGGAATGACTCTCAACAAGGAAAGTGTCCAGGCATCTTGGAGTGAACCAAAGCGATGTTGTTGGGACATGGAGGAGATACAGAGAGACAGGAACTGTCGATGACATGTCTTGCTCAGGCCATCCAAGGCTACTGCAACGCCACCATGTTGAATAACGCTTTTCGTGGAGCCACAGGACGTCGTGTTACGACTCAAACTGTGCGCAATTATTTGCCTGATGCGCCACTTCACTCCTGATTTCCATGGCGAGGTCCATCGTTGCAACCACGACACCATGCAGCGTGGTACAGATGGGCCCAACAACATGGACCGCTCAGGACTGGCATCACGTTCTCTTCACCAATGAGTGTCGCATATGGCTTCAGCCAGACAATCGTCGGAGACGTGTTTGGAGGCAACACGGTCAAGCTGAACGCCTTAGACACACTGTCCAGGGAGTGAAGCAAGATGGAGGTTCCCTGCTGTTTTGGGGTGGCATTATGTGGGGCTGACGTACGCCGCTTGTGGTCATGGAAGCGCCGTAACGGCTGTATGATACGTGAATGCCATCCTCCGAACGATAGTGCAACAATATCAGCAGCATATTGGCAAGGCATTCGTCTTCATGGACGACAATTCGCACCCCCATCGTGCACATATTGTGAATGACTTCCTTCAGTATGACGACATCGCTCGACTAGAGTGACCAGCATGTTCTCCAGACTTGGGCCCTATCGAATATGCCTGGTATAGATTGAAAAGGGCTGTTTATGGACGACGGAACACACCAACCACTCTGAGGGATCTACGCCGAATCGCCGTTGAGGAGTGGGACAATCTGGACCAGCAGTGCCTTGATGAACTTGTGGATAGTATGCCTCGACGAATACAGGCATGCATCAATGCAAGAGGACGTGCTACTGGGTATTAGAGGTACCGGTGTGTTCAGAAATCTGGACCATCACCTCTGAAAGTCTCGCTGTATGGTGGTACAACATGCAATGTGTGGTTTTCATAAGCAATAAAAAGGGCTGAAATGATTTATGTTGATCTCTATTCCAATTTTCTGTACAGGTTCCGGAATCTCGGAACCGAGGTGATGCAAAACTTTTTTTTTGTGTGTGTAGATTTCCTGGAAGCATTCGGCACGGTGTCGCATTGCAGGCTGTTAACGAAGATACGCGCATATGGAACAAGTTCATAGATACGCGAACGGCTCGAAGACTTCTTAAATAATGGAACCCAATATGTTGTCCTCGACGACGAGTGTTCATCAGAGACAACGGTATCGTCCCGAGTGCTTTTGAGAAGTGTGATAGGACCAGTTTTGCTCTCTATATATGTAGTTGTAGTGGTTGTTTGCTGATGATGCCGTGGTGTACGGTAAGGTGTCGAAGTTGAGTGACTCTGGGAGGATACAAGACGATTTAGACAAAATTTCCAGTTGATATGATGAATGGTAGCTAGCTCAAAATGTGTAAAATTATAAGTTAATGTGGATGAGTAGGAAGAACATACCTGTAATGTTCGGATACAGTATTAATATTGTCCAGCTTGACACAGTCAAGTCGTTTAAATATCTGGGCATAAGGTTGCAAAGCAGTATGAGGTGAAACGAGCATGCGAAAACTTTGGTAGGGAAGGAAAATGGTCGACTTAGGTTTATTGGGTGAATTTTAGGAAAGAGTGTGTAAACTCCCCCTCACTTATCGACCTTAATGACAGTGAAAAATTAAACCGCGTGTACCTAATGTAAATTTGGGAAAAGCAATCGTCACCGAAGGTAATCTGTCGGCAAAGAGGGCGGAAAGGGTTACATCTTAATGAAAGGAAAAATGCAAATGAAATTGGTGGAAATTAATTTAGAAAAGGGGTAACGTTAATAAAGAAAGTAAATGTGCGGTCGTTACGTTAACAATTAATTGGCGTTACTTAGATATTTGAGATTTGAGGAAAATTACGGTCGCCAGTCCTATGGACAACTACTATAATAACTGAAAAAGAAAGGTTATTGCACATATAATTAGCATTAAAAACGTGGCAACTGAAGGTTGACACGTGTTGTGTGAAAACTGATTGTTTGTTAGAAGTAACAAATTTCGCTACACTCTGACTTAATTTTGCAAAAGAATTAATAAAACCGGAAAATTGAAAGTTAATTTAGTGACTGAAATTAATAGTGAGCTTTGTTTCTGAAGCACATCGAAATTCAGTAAAATACGGTTAGTCTTGGGCTACCTCAACAATCATTTCAAAAACTACTTGAATCTACGCAATTTAGAAATAAGAGATTTAACTTTGAACTTGAATTAAATGATTCTGGACAATTAACAATAGTAAAATTTAGTACGTACCAAGCTGAGCTGCAGTCACAGGTAAGCTAAAATACGGTAACAAAACTCGCACTCTTAATTTGTGGTTGTGTGATCTAAGTATTGCAGCCAGCTATGAATACCTTAACGAAACTTTGAAATTGAAGCAGTGAAATCGAATGATATTACTTTAATGCTGGCGTTTGAATTTCAACGACACTCGGGTTCATTCCGGAAAAGGAAGGGACCCTGCTTGGTAATGAAATTGGGACAATGAGCAACAAAGGTTCATGCTACGTTGCTGTACTTTAGTGAGAAAAATTTAACACTTTGAAAAGCTGAGGTCTGCCATACAGTTCTAAAACTTTACGTGCTACCAGTCTTCCTTGTTGGTTGATTGAAGGTTTGAAGTCGTCGATCGAGGAGGTGGCGACAGTCACTCATTGTCGGCCGTCACTGTTGCAGAGGCTGGATGTTGGCGCGCCTTCTTCTCGACACGGTCTCCAGCCGAAACGGGCTCTTGATGTTTGCCAGCTAACGCTCCCGTCCGCGATACCATGTCAGAAACTAACATAGCAAGTCGAGCGCAATTACATGCTGCCAAACCCCGAAAGCGCGGCAACTCGCGGGAGCGTCACACAACACACCTGCTCCACTGCCCTCCTCCAGCCAGACTCACCTCTGCCCGCGCTCCACGCGGCCGAGTTCACACTACCAAAGATCCTAAACACTTTGGTTCTCCACATGACCTATCGATGTATTCGTTCGATAGCGTAGTTTTCCCTAGGCAAGACCCAGCGTAAAAATACAAATAGTATTTACAAAACGAACCAATTATACATCGACATAAATGCATGTATATACAAATAGTAAAACAATTACAATATACAAAGACACAGAAACGTCATATCTTCAGGTAACAAAATAAGGAAAAAAATTTATAGTACAATAGATGGAAATAGGAGGATATGCATTTCCGGCGTTACAAGTGGTTCACCTTAAATGAGACTGCATATAGAACGCTGGTTCGACGTAATCATAAGTACTGCTCTGGTATTTGGGATCCATATCACGTCTGATTGAAAGAAGACATCGAAGCAGTTCAGAGGCTGGCTTCTAGATTTAACCTGGTAGGTTCTAACAACACGTAAGTGTTACGGAGATGCTCCGGGAACTCAAATGGAAATCCCTGGACGGAAGGCGACATTCATTTCGAGCAACACTATTGATATAATTTAGAGAACCGACATTTGAAGCCGATTGCCGAACGATTCAACTACCACAAACATACACTGCGCGCAAAGGCGACGAAGATGAGATACAAGAAATTAGGGCTCATACGGAGACACACAGACCATCGTTTTCCCTCGGTCTATTTGCGAGTGGTACTCTCCACCACGCACCATACAGTGGCTTGCTGAGTGTCTTTGTAGATGTTTATCTAGATGTAGATCCCACTGTGAGACAAGACGGTCAGTGCCTTCGTGGAAAAATATTTCAAGCTAGCTTACGGAAACATGACTGTATCCAGGCGTGCATCTCCTCATCCGAAGCAATTCGGTGGCCACGAATATCTTTCTTCAGTGCTCCAAAAATATCTAAATCGCGTGCAGAGAGATAGGGACTATGTAGAGGATGTACACTATGTGATCAAAAGTATCCGGGCACCCCAAAAATATACGCTTTTCATATTGGTGCATTGTGCTGTCATCTGCTGCCAGGTACTTCATATCAGCGACCTCAGTAGTCATTAGACATCGCGAGAAAGCAGAATGGGGCGCTCCGCGGAACTCACGGACCTCGAACGTGGTCAGGTGACTGGTTGTAACTCTTGTCATATGCCTGTACTCGAGATTTCCACACTCCTAAACATTCGAAGGTCCACTGTTTCCGATGTAATAGTGAAGTACAGCACAAAAGCGTACAGGCCGACCTCGTCTGTTGATTTGCAGAGATCACCAACAGTTGAAGAGGGTCGTAATGTGTAATGAACAGACATCTATCCAGACCATCACACAGGAATTCCCAACTGCATCAGGATCTGCTGCAAGTACTATGACAGTTAGGCAGGAGGTGAGAAAAGTTGTATTTCATGGTCGAGCGGCTGCTCATAAGCCACACATCATGGCGGTAAACGCCAAACGACACGTCGCTTGGTGTAAGGAGCGATTTGACGAATGAACAGTGGAAAAACGTTGTGTGCAGTGACGAATTACGGCACACAATGTGGCGATCCGGTGCCAGGGTGTGGGTATGGTCAATGCCCGGTGAACGTCATCTGCCAGCGTGTGTAGTGCCGACAGTAAAATTCGGAGGAGGCGGAGTTATGGTGTAGTCGTGTTTTTCATGGAAGGAGATTGTACCCCTTGTTTTTTTGCCTGGCACAGGCCTACAGTGATGTTTTAAGCACCTTCTTGCTTCCCACTGTTGTAGAGCAATTCGTGGATGGCGATAGCTTTTTTCAACACGATTGAGCACCTGCTGATGACGCACGGCTTGTGGCAGAGTGGTTACACGACAATAACATCCCTGTAGTGGAGTTGCCTTCACAGAGTCCTGACCTGAATGTACGGAACATCTTTAGGATGTTTAGGAACGTCGACTTTGTACCAGGCCACACCGACGGACATCGATAGCTCTCGTCAGTGCAGCACTCCGTGAAGAATGGGCTGCCATTCCCCAAGAAACCTTCCAGCACCTGATTGAACGTATGCCTGCGAGAGTAGACGGTGTCATCAAGGCTAAGGGTGGACCAACAGCATATTGAATTCCAACATTACCGATGGAGGGCACCACGAACTTGTAAGTCATTTTCTGCCAGGTGTCCGGATACATTTGATCACATAGTGTATAAGGACTTCCCAGCGAAACTTCTGCTGCAACGTCGGAACAACCTTGGAAATATGTGCGCGAGCATTATACTGCAGCACAGTGTTGTCACTGTTAACATTCCGTGGGCGTATGGACTTGATAGTGCACCTCACTTTTTCCGAAGTGTCCACGTACCGCTGTGCTTGAATTTTGGCGCCGTGTTTCAGACAGTCAATGAGCAGCGCGCCGTTGCAGTCAAAGGAAAAGGTGATCTCGACTTTCCTGGAGCTGCCGTGCCTGTTATCTCGACAACGGGCTTGCAGAGTCGCTGGGTAGGCCTTACGCGTCCTCCATATACTCCCGATCTCTCCCCACGTCGTTTCCATATTTTGGAATCCTGACATTCGCGGCCATCGATTTGCTTCGGACGAAAAGATGCACGCCTTGGTGCAATAGTAGTTCCGTACACCACTGCAAACATTTTTCCTTGAAGGCTTTGAGAGTATTATCTTACCGTGAAATGAACCTACTAACAATTATGGCGATTATTTTAGGAGTAATAGACAGTTTATTTCCATTTTTCGTGTGTGTCGTCTTCATTTGACTGCCACTTTTAGATTGTTGTTGTTGTGGTCTTCAGTCCAGAGACTGGTTTGATGCAGCTCTCCATGCTACCCTATCCTGTGCAAGCTTCTTCATCTCCCAGTACTTACTGCAACCTACATCCTTCTGAATCTGCTTAGTGTATTCATCTCTTGGTATCCCTCTACAATTTTTACCCTCCACGCTGCCCTCCAGTGCTAAATTTGTGATCCCTTGGTGCCTCAGAACAAGTCCTACTAACCGGTCCCTTCTTTTTGTCAAGTTGTGCCTCATCTCCTCTTCTCCCAAATTCTTTTCAATACTTCATCATTAGTTACGTGATCTACCCATCTAATATTCAGCATTCTTCTGTAGCACCACATTTCGAAAGCTTCTATTCTCTTCTTGTCCAAACTATTTATGGTCCATGTTTCACTTCCATGCATGGCTACACTCCATACAAATACTTTCAGAAACGACTTCCTGACACTTAAATCTATACTTGATGTTAACAAATTTCTCTTCTTCAGAAACGCTTTCCTTGCCATTGCCGGTCTACATTTTATATCCTCTTTACTTCGACCATCATCAGTTATTTTGCTCCCTAAATAGCAAAACTCCTTTACTACTTTAAGTGTCTCATTTCCTAATCTAATTCCCTGAGCATCACCCGACTTAATTCGACTACATTCCATTATCCTCGTTTTGCTTTTGTTGATGTTCATCTTATATCCTCCTTTCAAGACACTGTCCATTCCGTTCAACTGCTCTTCCAAGTCCTTTACTGTCTCTGACAGAATTACAATGTCATCGGCGAACCTCAAAGTTTTTATTTCTTTTCCATGGATTTTAATACCTACTCCGAATTTTTCTTTTGTTTCCTTTACTGCTAGCTCAATAACATTGTCAAAAGCTTTCTCTACGTCTACAAATGCTACAAACGTAGGTTTCCCTTTCCTTAATCTTAAGTCATAAGGTCAGTATTGCCTGTAAAGAAATTGCTTTAGTATTTTGCAGCTGTGACTTATTAAACTGATAGTTCGGTAATTTTCACATCTGTCAACACCTGCTATCTTTGGGATTGGAATTATTATATTCTTCTTGAAGTCTGAGGGTATTTCGCCTGTCTCATACATCTTGCTAACCAGATGGTAGAGTTTTGTCGGGACTGTCTCTCCCAAGGCCATCAGTAGTTCTAATGGAATGTTGTCTACTCCCGGGGCCTTGCTTCGACTCAGGTCTTTCAGTGCTCCGTCAAACTCCGTATCTCCCATTTCGTCTTCATCTACATCCTCTTCCATTTACATAATATTGTCCTCAAGAACATCGCCCTTGTATAGACCCTCTATATACTCCTTCCAACTTTCTGCTTTCCCTTCCTTGCTTAGAACTGGGTTTCCATCTGAGCTCTTGATATTCGTACAAGTGGTCCTCTTTTCTCCAAAGGTCTCTTTAATTTTCCTGTAGGCGGTATCTATCTTACCCCTAGTGAGATAAGCCTCTACATCCTTACATTTGTCCTCTAGCCATCCCTGCTTATCCATTTTGCACTTCCTGTCGATCTCATTTTTGAGACGTTTGTATTCCTTTTTGCCTGCTTCATTTTCTGCATTTTTATATTTTCTCCTTTCATCAATTAAGTTCAATATTTCTTCTGTTACCCAAGAATTTCTACTAGCCCTGATCATTTTACCTACTTGATCCCCTGCTGCCTTCACTACTTCATCCCTCAGAGCTACCCATTCCTTTTCTACTGTACTTCTTTCCCCCATTCCTGTCAATTGTTCCCTTATGCTCTCCCTGAAACTCTGCACAGCCTCTAGTTCTTTCAGTTTATCCAGGTCCCATCTCCTTAAATTCCCACCTTTTTGCAGTTTCTTCAGTTTTAATCTACAGTTCATAACTAATAGATTGTGGTCAGAGTCCACATCTACCCCTGGAAATGTCTTACAATTTAAAACCTGGTTCCTAAATCTCTGTCTTCCCATTATTTAATCTATCTGATACCTTCTAGTATCTCCAGGATTCTTCCATGTATACAACCTTCTTTCATGATTCTTGAACCAAGTATTAGCTATGATTAACTTATGCTCTGTGCAAAACTCTACCAGGCGGCTTCCTCTTTCATTTCTTAGCCCCAATCCATATTCACCTACTATGTTTTCTTCTCTCCCTTTTCCTACTCTCGAATTCCAGTCACCCATCACTATTAAATTTTCGTCTCCTTTCTCTACCTGAGTAATTTTTTTTATCTCATCATACATTTCTTCAATTTCTTCATCATCTGCAAAGCTAGTTGGCATATAAACTTGTACTACTGAAGTTGGTGTGGGCTTCGTATCTATCTTGGCCACAATAATGCGTTCACTATGCTGTTTGTAGTAGCTTACATGCACTCCTATTTTTTATTCATTATGAAACCTACTCCTGCATTTCCCCTACTTGATTTTGTGTTTATATCCCTGTATTCACCTGACAAAAAGTCTTGTTCCTCATGCCACCGAACATCACTAATTCCCACTATATCTAACTTTAACGTATCCATTTCCCATTTTAAATTTTCTAATCTACCTGCCTGGTTAAGGGATCTGACATTCCACGCTCCGATCCGTAGAACGCCAGTTTTCTTTTTCGTGATAACTACGTCCTCCTGAGCAATCCCCGCCCGGAGATCCGAATGGGGGACTATTTTACCTCCGAAATATTTTACCCAAGAGGACGCCACCATCATTTATCCATACAGTAAAGCTGCATGCCCTCGGGAAAAATTACGGCCGTAGTTTCCCCTTGCTTTCAGCCATTCGCAGTACCAGCACAGCAAGGCCATTTTGGTTAATGTTGCAAGGCCAGGTCAGTCAATTATCCAGACTGTTGCCCCTGCAACTACTGAAAAGGCTGCTGCCCCTCTTCAGGAACCACACGTTTGTCTGGCCTCTCAACAGATACCCCTCCATTGTGGTTGCACCTACGGTACGGCCCTCTGTATCGCAGAGGCACGCAAGCCTCCCCACCAACGGGAAGGTCCATGGTTCATGGGGAAGATATCGAGCCTTTAATCGATTTAAGTTTTCTTAGGGAGCGTTTGGAAACCTCTAATACAGCGGTGTAAATCTCTTATACCTACCTCCCAGTTTGGTACCTCTGTTAGTAGTAAAAATTTCTCACCTCCCACCGGTTAAACAGTAATGGTAATATTTAAAGTACGGAAGTAAATTACTTAATTTTTTTTTGTGAAGCACCGATAAAGCAAGTTAAAGCCTATCATAATTACTTGCCAAATACTCTATGTAAAATTTTATGAAAATCTATCAAAATGCTTTTAGCATCGCTACCGCCTACCACGCCCATTAAATGTGGTGCTCTAATTAGTAGTCAGTAGGGAACAGGTTGACTACAACTGCTCCAGTCTACGAAAGGGAGGTACCTGAAATCGTAAATTTGTAATGGAGTACCAAATACGCATTTGGGACTAAGCCAAGTGACACTAGAACGATTAAACGTGTTAATCAGCCCTTCAGTCTGCGAAGAGTCGGGAACAAGTACAAGAGTTGGACTGTATTAGACAATGAAGTACCAGTCAGATATTTATCAGACTTCGTGGAATTATTTGTTTCATAGGGGGTATTAAACGACGTCCATCATTAACTACAGTAAGAGGTGAGATTCCAATGGGTGTGAATACATTGTTGTACTCACTGTGGCATGGAAGTAATTAGCTTACGAATGTCATGATTCCTAACTTCTTGTCATGTCTGAAACACATTCTTCATCTTTTCATCAAGATTTCGGGGTGGAGATGAGCATGACAGTATAAGCCTTCCCATCACATCCCCAAAATGCTCTATGGTGAGAAATTAGGGTACTGGGCATGTGAATTAAGAATCTGAATATTTTTCAAGGAGTTTGTGGTGTTAATTGCAGCCTGGGGGCTCGCAGTATCCTTCTGGAATTTGGCATTTGGCACTCTAGACAAGAAAGGTATGACAAAAAAGTGTTTACCGTTATTACTCTGTATTGGCGAACATTCAGCCTCCCTTCATCGACACGGGGTCCAGGGTTCGATTTCCGGCAGGGTCAGGGATTTTCACCTGCCTCGAGATGACTGGGTGTTTGTGTTGTCCTCATCATTTCACCTTCCCTCACGAAAGTGGCGAGATTGGGCTGAGACAAGGTTGGGAATTTGTACGGGCGCCGATAACCGCGCAGTTGACCATCACCATCATCCCTTCATCGATTACCAAAGGAGTCCTGTTGTCATACCCAATACCCCACGGTATCATGATTGTAGGAGGCGTATAAGTCACGAGAATCCTTCCTTCCCATCACTTTTCTCTATCTACAAAACGGTGATGTCAATCTCAAACCCACAATCATTTGAAGGTACGTCTATAGAAGAAACACACACAGAATGCCACTTATTGCCATACTGTCGTAGTTCATTTTGGTCCTACGCCGTGTAGATCTCGGTGGTGGGTTACAACGGTAAATGATGTATGGCAGCTCGACATATCAAACCAGCTTCCAGTAAACAGTTCTCGACGGTCATTGGTGACACTCTGCCTGCATCCTCTGCTTGGATTTCAACTCTCTTCGTCTGTCTATCCGTTAAAGCCAGTCGAACGACTCTACGATCATCTCGTGGTATAGTTCTTCTGGAAGAACCCGTGCCTAGTCTACATGGCAAAAATTAATCATTTTTCACTCAAATGGCATGTTTTCCTGATTTCGTCATGTAATGACACTAACATAACACCCATAGGAGACAAAAGGAAGCATTTCGTTTTATTCCGTGATTTAGTACCTTAAATGGATTTTTTTTATTTTAGTTTTATTTTTTACGCCAAGGTGTAAAACACTGTTCCATGTCGCATTTGGTGATCTGTGGAGGCGCGCACCTTCCAGGTGTCACGTACTCGAGACCTTCGTCAGCGTCGTCATCTGAAAGTTGAACCGTGACTACAAAAAGCACAAGTCACTCGTTTTTACCAAGAGGACGAAAGAACGGGTTGACATACTTACAAACCATCATTGTAGACATCACCCCGTTCCCAGTTCAAAACTCACGTCGTTACGGAGCAAATTAATCACCACAGATTCATAAAAAGTCACTCATTAGAATACAACTTTATTCATACAACGAACCATGCAAACATTAGGGTACATGTTCAGTGCTAAATACCGTTCTCCTCTACACAGTGATTTCGTCATGATGTTACATCCATTCAGAGATGATGGAGAAGGACCGACCGAGCCGAAAGCTGTAAGCACAAATTGTCCTGATACCTCTGACAGTGGACCTCTTCTACTGCAAACACTTTGCTTTCTATGTTTTTGGAGGGGGTAGTACGACCAAAACAAGAAGAAAATATCCTGTAAATATGGACTTTAAAGAGCATACCTTAAAAACACTTGTTCATCTTTTCTACTGTGAAACACATCTCATCCACTGAGCAAGTGCAAATAGCTTTTAGGGTATGAACTTTAGAAACCATGTTTACAGGAAATCCCAAAGTATCACAAGCAAAGAGCTTGTCGTAGAGGAGGACCACTCTCACAGGTATCAGAACTATTTGCTCTTATAACTTCCGACACAGTCGTTTCCTGACCAGTGGCCTGTGGTGTCACCGCCAGACACCACACTTGCTAGGTGGTAGCTTAAATCGGCCGCGGTCCATTTAATACATGTCGGACCCGCGTGTCGCCACTGTGTGATCGCAGACCGAGCACCACCACAAGGCAGGTCTCGAGATACGGAATAGCACTCGCCCCAGTTGTACGACGACTTTGATAGCGACTACACTGACGAAGCCTTCTCTCATTTGCCGAGAGACTGTTAGAATAGCCTTCAGCTAAGTCCATGACTACGACCTAGCAAGGCGCCATTAACCGTATCTGAAGATAGTCTTATTTGTATTATCAAGAGCGATGTACCACAAGAATGGAATAAAGTTAAGTATTCGAGGAGCTGCATACTTTTCTTATTAGAATTCACTACTTATCCTGTTCCAGAATTCACGCCCGTCTGCGTTAGATAGCGTGCATTTCGGCCTCCTCTATCTACAAGGTGTTGGCACATTTGCCAACACATCATGTCCCATACCTCAGGTTCATACATTTACAACTTTCCCTGGAAGTTTGTATTATTATCACGGAATCACTGTGTATCCGGTACTATTTTTTCAGCTAATATCCAATATAATGGCTCTCAGGCGACGTACCTCACATACATATTGTTTGCTCGATGAAGCTTGGGTAATTAGAACTTAGTTTTACCGCAAAGCGAATGCTCAATACAAGCGAAAGTAGCATGTTACGAGTTCCAAGTGAGCATAAGAGAACCTGTAATGTTGTCAGTGTACATAAATTGAACAAGGGCTTTAATTACTACGTAACGCGTCATACTCGTATGTGGACTGAGTTCCTTTAATGCCTTAAGCATTTTACCCGTCTGGAAAATTTGTTTTAGTTGTCAGTATTTCATACTGTATTTAACTTGTAACTCGCTTTTGTTAGGACTTCTTATTAATCTGAGTTCACTTACTGATTACTGGTGTGTAGTAGAGTAACAAAGTCACACACAAACGATTAAATACAAGATTTTCTTGATTACAATGGTTTTAAATTTCAACCCTACATTTCCTAGGTATATGATCATGTTGATCCTTGCAATATGACTTCTCATTTGGAAAAACCTTAATCTTCCAGAGTAATTTTTGTAATTTTAGAAAAAAATTCGCTACATGAAGAGTGAATGTCATCATTTAAACAGAATAAGAAAATGTATTAAACTTCTTTTCAGGCCTGACAAGAGGAGTATATCTGAGAAGTGGAAAAGGTACAACACTCTTCACCATGTTCAAAGTTGTGTAAATGTTATGACCAATACCACAAATGGTGGTCAGGCTGAACACTTGGCGTTCATGTGACTGGGGTTTTAAGTAGGCAAGTAAGCCATAGCTCAGGGTCTTTGATCTTTTGTTCTGTGGGGTTGGATTGGCAAGGTGAATGTATTGTGCGGCCACACAGCCGCTTGAGCATAAGTGTGTTACTTTGGTGAACTTAGAGTCACAGCATGGTAACCAGTGGTTGAATATTTCTGACCATGATACTTTTTTGTTACTATTTTGAAGACATATTGAAACGTCCCCTTTGAACAATTATACATGACTGTGCTTAAACTGACACACAATATTTTGTTAGCGCAACGCAATCTGACTTTCAAAATTCCCTACAAAAGAATGGCCCTGACTAACATTAAACTATACCTTTCACAAATCACTTACCTCACAAAAATCTTCGCTACTCAAGCTACTGCAATACAGCGAGCGCCACTACTGCCAGCTAAATAAAAGATTCAAACTACTGAAGGCACTAACTACTGATAGGGATAGTTAGCAAATGAAAGATATTAATAGAGAACAAACAATGTATTTACCTTGATATCATCATATATAAATATAGCAGTTCATGACAAATTTCAAAACTCCGCCATCTCTCTCCCCACATCCACCACTGCTGGCGGCTCACCTCCAACTGCGCAACGCTACGCGCTGTTCACATCCAGCTGCCTAACACTACAATGGCGAGTATTACAACAATGCAAAGCAGCCACAGACTGCACACAGCACAGCCAGTGATTTTCATACAGAGGTGGCGTTACCAATAAAAAAACCTAAACAGCCTAACAGCCTACTTACATAGCCCCCATGCTCCCCACAAAAAATTTTACAAATTTTTTTTGGGCAGTGGCCAATAATGATTTGATAAAATTTTTCATAATTACAATAACAAAGAAATCAAATGCACACACTTATTGATACAATGTTGGTCAAAAGCTAAAATTTTCTCACAGTCCATAAAGATAGTCCTGATCATTCATCATAACAGTAATTACAGGTTTTTTTTCACAAAGTCTCATTAGTAAAAGAAATTGCACACAGAAGTAGTGGATTTCCATGCAGTCTTGAAGAAGTAGTGTTGTCCTTCCAACGGAAAGACAGTGCTGACTCTTGACATGCTGACAGGTAATGGGCCACAACAGAGCAAACCTACAGCAGAGTCAATCGAAGTTCTGAAGAGTATTGGTAGGTAGGTCATCACAGAGTAGACTCACTGTGGTCCTGGTAGAGATTATGGTATTGGTGGGCCACCAAAGGTGCAGACCCACTGCAGTCCTTGTAGAAATAATGATATTGATGGATCATCAAAGATGTAGACCCACTGTAGTCCTTGTAGAGATAACCAACAGCCATCTGTTGTGACTGTGCAGGTGCACAATCACCATTGAAGAGTCTTGCGGATAATATAGCAAGTCCATAACCACCACTTGTGCACTCACAAAGTTTTTGGAATTGTCCTTAGAACCAGCAATCCTGTTATCCAGTCCCTTGCTGAATTATTAACACACGTGCAAACACTAACAGTCCCTACTTCTCACATATTGTCCACATACTATGACCAACAGAAACGTGTGCAGTGAAATGTAACTTAATTTGAAGAACTGGTGTCTATACAATTATAAATTTACAACATGAAAATACAATTACAAAGGTACAAAATACATCATTAAAGAACGTAACAGTCCCGATAACATTTGTATCGAAATAACATATACGTCAGTGTTACAGGAATTATGACATAAGTACGCACATAAAAGATCGAATAACTTTCGAAACATCAACTTTACACATGAGCATTAAACAGAACAGAATTAATAATATCTAACATCTTTACAAAGTAAATAACATATTATTAATGCCAATTATATTCGAGGATAACAGTATTCCTCATCATAGTGAATGTAGCTTAATATTAAAAGAAGAAAAAAATTCTATGAAACTACACAGAGACAGGAAGAAAACAAATACACAAGGGTACACAAACACATAGTGGGATAACACCAATAGGAAAGGACAGGGTTCGTTTTCAGTGTAACATTTGGTACTGCAGTCCAACCCAAAACTTCATATATCTTTCCTCTTATTTCATCCTTTGTTTCCACCAAAAAAAATTCTATCTAAGCATGCTTTCTGTATTTATATGTTCACACATTTCTTACCTCAACATTTATTTCCAAGAAAATCCTACCTAAACCTGTTTTCTGTACTTTTTTTTCGTATAACTTCTCAATGCATTTCTTCCAATTCATCGAAACTCATTCCTTAGAGGCTACCCCCTCTTAAGCTAACTTAAATCTACTGAGCTCAGATGCTAAACTAAGGGACGAGGCAATGCAGCAGCACAAAATAAGTAACACAAACAGCAATGACCAAAAGAATGGAAAATTGCAAAGCAAGCTACAGTAAATCCAAATTACCAAGCAATGCAACATTGCAACTAATATGAGCCAATGTGCAGCAACAAGAAAAATAAATGAGTAGTAAAATTGGCTTAGCAGAGTAACACAAGGTCAAATTCAGTAACACTATGCCTGGCAAACAGCAGTAACTTATACCTAAACATGACATAGCTCAAGCAGAAAAAATATTACAGTAAAAACAACAATGCAGATAAGGGAAATGTATATTCACATCTTAATATCTATGTAATTAAAGTGGTGCACCACACAACTTATTGTAAAAAAAGTATTACCATGTACTTGAAAAGAAAATTATATGTCCAGTTACTGTTACTAGTCCCTTCTTATTGTTCTTTCCTTTCCAAGTCCTCCTTTTTTTTAAAGAATGTGGATTACAAAATTATCATTTAATAGATCTGTTGACAGAAAGTGTTCACATTAGCAAATGCATCTAAGTTTACTTTATAAAACTAATGCTGTAACACAGCTGGAAAACAGGTATCAAATGAAATAAGCAATTACGCAAACCAAAGCATAAAAATATCATTCAATAGTCATGTGACATTTCATAAGTTAGGAGAAATTCTCTCAACTCTCGTAGAAAGACGCTTGTCGTAATCAGGTGTGCAGATGTAAAAATATTTCTCGTCATTTCATTAGGCATTTCAGTAAATATCATAAATTACGAGCTCCACATTATGCTTTCAACAAGGAAATGTCAATACCGAGGATAATGGCCTTCCCTTTTTTTTTTCTACCTGTGCTTCCAGAAAGGCACACCCTAATGGCTTGTTCTCCAGGTGTCTGATACAGCGGTGTGCCGACGACGCACATGCAGGTGGTCACTTAACTTTCTTACGGAAATATTTACGACAGCAGTTTCCGCTACAGTGACAGTCTCATATAAAAATTTCACAGGTCGAGAATTTACGTTGCAAATGTGTAGAAACAAAATCCTATGAATATAACAGTGTCCAAAAAAATTTTCGCCGGCATTGTGATACATTCACGCATTTACACACCTTTCATAACTCTTAAAGTACGATTCTTGGTTTCCAACATCCTGTTTCACAAGTCAAGAGTCCCTAACTTCTATTCATTATTCATATACATATAAACACGTAATCACATTCCTCATATATGGTAGCATCATCTTATTGACATAAACATACCTTAACAGCATAATACACATCGTCGTCGTAAAAATAACATCATAACACCTCAGTCAAATCTCAAAAACGTCGTAGCTTTCTGCAATAATTTCAAAACCTAAAAAAAATTCTCTGCTCATTTCAATAGTGTCATCTACCTCAAACGTACTTTAAAATCATGCTCCCTTACCAAATACATCATTCAAAGCTCTCATAGTATCACAATAATTCCGAAAAAATATGAACAGTTTACAAAGTACAGACAAAATACAATTTCGTAAGTGTGAAGTTATACAACGATGTAATTACGTAAACATCTGTCACTGATGTAGAAAAAAAAAGTTTGTTTCTCTGTCAAATAATCAGATAGCTGTGTAATTCTGTGTTAGAGAAATAAGGTACCGATGTGTAAAGTTGTATAAGCAAATACCATATTAGCTAGGGCTCCTTGTGCTTGCCAAACACATGGTACACAAAGTAGGCGTGTACCCCCCTGAGGATTAATGTAATTATACCCTCAGGTGTTACAGATTACAGCAATGGAATGAAATGTATCACGGAAAACCTTTGTATCATTGTACTTCAAATATCTTTAAAAATAAATGATTTAAGTGCAAAATTAATCACTCAAATACGTGTCCTTAGCACTAAATGTGCGTCTTGCTGTAAGATAATCTCTGTGGAAGTGTCGTAGTTATTGTCCTCCGAAAGCTAAGTTCTGCAGAAGTCAATGTACTTACCTCATAATACACAAAAGTGAAATGCTTTGTGTATAGATATCGTAGTTATTACGCTTATTGTTGTGATGAAGAAAGTACTGTACTGTAACATATTGTTGTGCTACGGAAAACCCTGTCTCATTGTAGCTATACTACAAAAGTTACTACTAAAACCTGTTTTACTTTCCCGAATAAAACAGAAAACTGTGCAGATATAAAACAGAAACACTGCAAAAGCAACATTGTAAATTGTCACTCATTAGTAGCGTCATGATAAAACCGTGTAGTTGTCACTTAAACTAACCACTGTGTCGTCTGGTATCTCACAGAAAGTACATTAAACCCAGAATGTATTTTCAAGTAAACCAAAATGTTGCATGAAAATCTCATTAGCAGTGCCAGTATATGTTCTAAGTATGTGAGCCTTATAGTCGTTACGTAATCGTGCAACTAACAAGCAAGAATGTACAAATACAACACTGTGTCGTCTGTTCACTATAACAATGCAATCATAATTTCTGTTTAAAAATGTTCCCTAGGTTCTAGACTGGATATTTAACTTCAAACATTGTTGCATATTAACAGTTTCTAAAGTCTGACAAAGCATACTAGAAATGTGAAGTGAAAAGTTATATGGCAAAGACAAAGTTAAAAAGCAGATTATCTTTCAATAAACGGTTTTACACGTGAGATCTGGTGTAAACCTTTACTCTTCATAGTACTCAGAGTTTGAACTTGAATGCAATTGTCATGCGGTATACGTCGGTAAAGAATACTGGAATTTTTCTCAAGGTTAGCGTCTATGTTATTTTTCTCTGAGCCAGCCGGCGCACGTGAGTGCCTGCGGCGCGAGTCATTGTCTGTCTCTTTGTTGGCGCGCGTTGTTATTGGGATTAGGAGACCTAACTTCTACAAATTCACGTTGTCGAAAGAGCACTGCTCTGTTTGAATCCCGCCAGTTCTGATGCAATTCAGGTCTCTCGTTACGAATATATCGTCTGTCGTCATGTCGGTAGATTCCGTAGTTTCTTCCTTGTCCGTCACGTGGTGGAGAGTTTCTCCCTGAATCGTAACTGTGCGCCGAACTGTTGCGTCTGAAGTTATTCTGCCTCCCTTGATAATAATTGTTTTGGTTCCCATATTGTCCGTTTCTAAGGTAATCTCTGTCATATTCACTACTTCGGAAATGCGATCTTTCTCTGTAACTATTATTACTCTGCCAGTGGTTGTCATACGGGTGGTGTCTATTTTGGTCACGATTTGTGTTGTGAGAATAGCCTTGTTGTGTCAAGTTATTACTTCTTTCATCGCGGAATTGCTACGGATGTGACCTGTAATTGTTGTGTTCCTGGTTTCGCGTTCCGCGATTGTCAGTGTCAATTTCTAATTCTTGTAAGAGTCCCTGAAATGCTTCAATGTCGTCTTTGCAACGTCCTGCCAAAATAATATGTCGTAAATGTTCAGGCAGTTTGATTAAGCAAATGCGGATGAGTTCTGAGGGGCTGTAAGGGTTTGAAAGATACTGATTCTTATGCAACATGTCTTCAAAATATTTCATAAGACTGGAAAATTCAGATTGTTCGAAACGTTTCATCATTATGATGCTATGTTTTACTCGGTCTTGTGTGGCTTGAGACCAATATGCTGAGAGGAAGGCATGGTAAAAGTCTCCTTCACTGTGGCAATCGTGAATGACTGATCGCATTCTTACAGCTGGTTCACTCTCTAAGTAGCCACACATAAATTCTAATCTGTGCTCTAATGACCAGTTGGGAGGAAAACAATGAGAGAATTGATGGAGCCACGCTTGTGGATGAATGTCGTTGCCAGAATTGTTAAATGCTTTGAATTTACGTGTAGTAATGAACAGCTTATAGTCAAAATCATCGTGTCGGCGAGTAGCATATCGGTCATTGTTACGTCGTGTCGGCGGTTCCATTTCAAAATTCGGCGCACCTTGCCAATTTCTTTCATAACTTCCGAAATGCGCTGTGTTATTATTTTGTGGCTGTTCCATATTTCTATGTCTCTCTTCCCGTATTGGAGCGCGAGTGTCCTCTGAAATACGTAATTCTTGTATTACCTGTGTCAGCTGATCTTGTACTTCCCGGATTTCTCTTTGGTGTTGCGTATTAATTTGATTCAGATTTTGTTTCAGTTTCCTAATTTGTTCGCACTCTTCTGTGTCATTAAAGACTATCGGTTTGTGTCATTCAGATTATCATCTACCTTCGTAGATAAATTAGTGAACTGATCCGAAAGTTCGGCTACTTTCTCCGATAGTGTACTTATTTCCTCAGTGTGTTTTTCTGAACCAAGTTTCAGAGTATCTACTGTGTCCTTTAAGTTTTCCTGAGTTTTTGCAAGTTGCGTAACCGAATCGGTAGATGCAACTGAGTCAAATTTAGCTTGCAAGGTCTCATGATTTTCATGAACAATAATTTGCAATTCTTTTATGGCTCCTTCGTGATTCTGTAATGCATTTTCATGCCGCGAAAAAATAGGTTGGAAATGCTAACAAATTTGTGTTTTTACATCATTACAGACTTTTTGACATTTCGATTCAATGTTATGTAACTCAGTAGTTAAATCTTCACGTGTTTGTTCAAGCGTATGTTCCACTGAGTCTAACTTTTGAAGCTTTTCTTCCATTGCGTCTAACTTTTGAAGATTTTGTTCCATTGTGTCTAACTGTTGCTGTGTTTGTCTCTGGTGTTGTTCCATTGTGTCTATCTTTTGAAGCTTTTGTCCCATTTGTCTCTGATTTTGTTCCATTTGTTGCATTAATTGTAATAACAATGCACTGGTGTCTGAAACATGTTCCTCAGTGCTTTTCGGCAACGCATTTGAACCGGCAATATTCGCAGTTTGAATAGCAGAAAATGTGTCTTGACTTATTTGAGAAAACGGTGAGAACCCAAAACCTGAGTCTACAGTATTTGCAAAATTGTGTCCTGTCATTCCCGATTCCTGAGGCGAGCTGTTGCCGACCGATCGATCGATAATGCGTCCCTCTTCACTAATTGTTTCACTGTCCACGCCATTGTTTGCCGCCCGCTGCATTTCCCTATGCACAGTTACCAAATTACTACTTTGAATGTCTGTTAATTCATTACTCTGCGGCGCTAACACACTGCTTTCGTCTTCACTGTCATTTCTCAGTTTACTTTGGAGCCTAGTATTACGTTTTTCACACGCCATTATTGTCACAATATTTCAGACGACAACACAGAAAAGCACAATTTGAAGAGCAAAAATAAGAGAACACATTAACATAGCACTGAAAAAATATCTAGTTAATTGCACGCGCTGCTGAGAAATACTTGGTGTAAAACTGCATGCATGCTACAACTGTTTTACTGTACCACAATGAAAGACTGCAACTACAAAGGAGATTCTCTCTACAATTACGCGCTAGCAATAAACAAAGGCTACACTAATCACACAAACTACAAGAAAAAAAATCAGAAGACTCCAGTGAGGTATCCTAGGCCAAGGGTCGACATATGAAACGTCCCCTTTGAACAATTATACATGACTGTGCTTAAACTGACACACAATATTTTGTTGGCGCAACGCAATCTGACTTTCAAAATTCCCTACAAAAGAATGGCCCTGACTAACATTAAACTATACCTTTCACAAATCACTTACCTCACAAAAATCTTCGCTGCTCAAGCTACTGCAATACAGCGAGCGCCACTACTGCCAGCTAAATAAAAGATTCAAATTATTGAAGGCACTAACTACTGATAGGGATAGTTAGCAAATGAAAGATATTAATAGAGAACAAACAATGTATTTACCTTGATATCATCATATATAAATATAGCAGTTCATGACAAATTTCAAAACTCCGCCATCTCTCTCCCCACATCCACCACTGCTGGCGGCTCACCTCCAACTGCGCAACGCTACGCGCTGTTCACATCCAGCTGCCTAGCACTACAATGGCGAGTATTACAACAATGCAAAGCAGCCACAGACTGCACACAGCACAGCCAGTGATTTTCATACAGAGGTGGCGTTACCAATAAAAAAACCTAAACAGCCTAACAGCCTACTTACAATATATGGTGTGGTTGCACATTGAGATTGTCGCTGCAGGTTTCACTAATTTTGTTTCTCTCCTCCGAGCATTTACACTGAAATGACAAAAGTCATGAGATAGCTCCTAATTCCGTGTCGGACCTCCTTTTGCCTCATGTATTGCAGTAACTCGAAGTGGCATGGACTCAACAAGTCGTTGGAAATCTCCTGCAGAAATATTGAACAATGCTGATTTATAGCCGTTCATAATTGCTTTCGTGTTGCCGGTGCAGGATTTTGGCACGGATTGACCTCTCGCTTATGTCCCATAAATGTGGGATGGGCGGTCTGCGTGGCCAAACAATTCGCTCCAACGGTCCAGAATGTTCTTCAAACAATCGCAAACAATTGTGGCCCAGTGACATCTTTTGGAACGTGAAGTCCATGAATGGTTGCAAATGGTTTCCAAGGAGCCGAACATAAACATTTCCAGTGAATGGTCGGATCAGTTGCATCAGAGGACCCAGTCTGTTCCATGTAAACACAGCTCACACCATTATGGAGCCACCACCACCATGCACAGTGCCTTGCTGACAACTTGGATCCGTGGCTTCGAGGGGTCTGCGCCACACACGAACCCTGCCATCAGCTCTTACCAACTGAAACTGGGACTCATCTGATCAGGCCATGGTTCTCCAGTTGTCTATGGTCCAACCGACATGGTCACGAGCCCAGGAGAGGAGCTGCAGGTGATGTCGTGCTGCCATACCCCATTAACCCATTATCTCGCCGCACTAGTTTCACGGATACGTTCGTTGAACGCCCCGCATTTCTTCCTGTGGTTATTTCAAGCAGTATTGGTCGACTGTTAGCACCGACAACTCTACGACAACGCTGCTGCTCTCTGTCGTTAAGAGCATTACCCGTGGTGGGAGGTAATCCCTGAAATTCGGTATTCTCGGCACACTCTTGACATTGTGGATCTCGGAATACTGAATTCACTGACGATTTCCGAAACGGAAGGCTACAGGCGTCTATCGATCAAAGTATATTAATGCCCGTCTTTCGGCCATAATCACGTCGGACACCTTTTCATATCAATCACAGTACAGATGATAGCTCCGCCCCTGCACTGCCCTTTATACCTTATGTACGAGATTTTAGAGGCAACTCTATATGTGCATGTCCCCGTACCATGACTTTCATCACCTCAGTGTAGTCCACACTTGCTACTGTGAATGCTTTGCTTTCAGTACGAATTAGTTATTTAGTGCTATCTTGAAATAATATTGTATTAATAATCAATGTGACCCCACCATTCGAATACAAATTTGTGTGACTGGATAAACATATTGTCATGATTAACCCATTTTTGTAGGCTACATTATCATCCTAGAGGATTATTTCTTAATGTGTTTCCTTTAATTATAGTTATCCATTTATTATGTATTTAATTATTTCCATAATATCTCTGCTAGTCCATATTCTTTGTAAGTGATCCATCTTTCTATAAGCACTAAGTGACACGTACACTGAGCAGCTTTCGATTAAGTGAGCGTCCTAAAAACCTTAGGCCGCAAACTTGCCCACTGTTCCCAGAAAGAAATTTTCAGTCTGCAGCGGAGTGTGCGCTGATACGAAAGTTCCTGGCAGATGTCGGACCGAGACTCGAAATCGGGACCTTTGCCCTTCACGGGCAAGGGTTCTTCCTACTTTTTTCTTTTTTTTCAATTTTATTCGGTATTGTTCGTTGCGTTTGGTCGGGCGGACGTCAGAAGACATCCGTTGAAGTTGATCATTGATTCCTTTACTCAGTTTTTTTATTACAGAGGACGAGCAGCCCTCTGACCGAACACGCTGAACTACCGTGCCGGCATCCAACTGAGCTACCCAGGCACGGCTCACGACCCGTCCTCACAGCTTTCATTCCGCCAGTACCTCGTCTCCTACTTTCCAAACCTACCTTGGAAGTTAGGAGACGAGGTACTGACGGAATTAAAGCTGTGAGGATGGGTCGTGAGTCGTACTTGGGTAGCTCAGTTGGAAGAGACCTCCCATGCGAAAGGCAAAGGTCCCGAGTCCGAGTCTCGGTCCGGCACACAGTTTTAATCTGCCAGGAAGTTTCCCACTGTTGGTTAGACAGCAACTAGCTGATAATGGATGGGGATTCATCTAATTTTATTGCTGCTAAACCTGCAGTGAAACTGAAGGGCTCTCTCAGGTGATGGGGTTTACCAGTACAATGTATTATGAATGAATGAAAGGTTAAGTGGATTAGTATTTAATTTTGGATGCTTAGACCTTAAATTGTATTAACATGTTACCAAAAATTTTATTTCTGTAACAGTTGCATGATAACTCTAACAATCTTCTAAAAACGACCTTGTGCTAACGGCCACTCTTTGAAATCAGATGTCAAACACCATTAGGAGATGAGATCACACTGCATGCTCGTTAGGATTACCATGGGTCAGGGAGGCACAAGAACAGCGTTAACCTTACGAGTGACAGAGAATTTGCTTCGTATAATTCTGTTGTCGCAATGTTCCACATAAACGTCTCACAAATGAGCGTTGACTTCTCAGCAGTTTTCCTTATATCCACTGGTTCTTTGTCAGTCCTTTGTATCTGAAACTAAACGTCTGGTACCCATTTCGGACAAAGTATCCCATTGATTTTCTGGAGCCGTCGAAAGGTATCAGAAACATATGAAATGTAAACACGACCAAATGACACCACAAAATAAGACAAATAAAAGGGATCTCATACTTCTGCCATCAGTCCGTCAAATAACTTTCGTTAAGGTCTCTTCACTTTCGTCAGTGCGTAGTCACTTCCGATACTTCACATGCTAATGTAGGTTGAGACCTTCTAAAGTTCTCACAGACACTAAATAATGATTCGGCAGCCAATGTAACAATGCTTGCGTTAGTAAGGTTTCTAGTTTATCTTTTGGTATTCAATGAAAGTGATGTAAGCTCGATTTTTATTCCATGTGTCATGCTTCATATTCATATACTGAACATTTTTCAAACAGAAATCCTCAGTTGTCGATATGCTACGCCACAGAGATTCTGACTACAACCAAAGTGATCTTTGGTGATCAGTAGCTTTGTCGTTGCCAGTAGCATTCTGCGAGAAGTAAGTGTAGGAGTCTGGCGTTGGTCACACTACTGAGCGATCTGGAAGCAGCCAGCACAGCAGAGAGATACAAACACAGAAGATGTTGAATTTTGAAAAAAATGATTCAATGAAGACTGATTTGAGAACTCTGAAGATTTTCAGGTAACGTTGCGGCTGCATTGCTTGCTCACGCGTAATTTGTGACGAGTTTGTGAAAGGTCAGTTTTCGGTGATTTTCTCTTTATAGAAAAGTGTCATCTAAGAGTATTCGTTGATATGTCTTGCGCTTGGTGTTGTAGACCCCCAACCCTCTGTTATTCTATTAACTAATGGTGTTTTAATAAGAAGTAATATTTGTAGAGATGGTTGTAACTGTCAAGGAATGAGTTTCATTATTCGTAATACAGTTTGGAGTCCTAGTCACTTCTGCATCATTTAGTAAATGAAATATCTTCCACCACCTCCACACGAAAATTTTGTGCTGTAGTTTTGTGTCGCCACATTGTACTTCGTGGGATACAGTGACTAAAGCCAAAGCTTAATGTGCTTAGAATATTTGCAATCCACTGTACAAGGGTTTCTTTTCTTTAGCTGCTTTGCTGCTGCGCAGCATTTTTATTTTCACCACTTTTCAGCAATACCGGGGTTCCTTTGCCAGAGGTAAGCCATGAAAATTTGTTAGCGTCAGTTTAGAATCACAGGCAGGACACCACAAGATGATTTACAGTTCAGTATTGCATTTGAAAATTATTATCAGGTTCAGTTTAGGTATAGTTCAGCGCTAACCTCATTTCTTATGCAGAAAGTGTCATTCCTATATGGCAATGTTACATTTGCAGTGTGTGTCGTTTAATGTTTAAAATTTTATTTAGTCAATTAGCATACATAAATTTACAGGGCATTTTCACAAAAGGACTTTGGACAGTTATTATTTCAAAATTAACTTTTGTAGTTTTATGTAGAACTTTTATTCTGTTGGCTTTGTGTGTTGGATCTGCAGAGATACGTAGTGACGTCACGCATTGTAGCGCTATTTACTACATTGCACAATAAATAATTTCACAGTATGGCTTCTTTAAGGTATAGTTGGCGTTACCTAAAAGTTAATTCAGATACAGTTTCAGATAGTTTAGGCGATTCTTTTTTTATCAGTCAGCGTTTATGCAATCCTACACGTTGCATTGTTCAGGTTCACGTTCAACAAAGACATAAACGAAAGTCTGAGAGTAGGAAACCAGTTTAGTCTAGTTCAGTTTTACATAACAATAAACCCTAACAGTTACCCGTTCACCAAACTCGTTTGTGAGAACTACGATTTCGTGATAGTAATGATACATGAAGTCACCACATATACCATATTTTATTCATATTTTTTGTTACTTCATGATTATTATTTCGATGGGCTGTGGACAAATAGCAATCGACGTTCCTTTATTTGACTTCTATTTTTCCAGCCTCGGATTACGCTAATGGTATCGTAAGCCATTTCTACTTTTATAAACTAAACATCAGATGATCAGTCTAAAAAGAAGGAATAATGGGCGCAGTAAAATATATACAAGGAAACAAAATTTCAAATTCTGTACATAATCACATTAACTTGAAAACTATATAACGTGTCAGAATGCAACTGAGAAGGCTAGGAATAGGCATGAGGCTTGTTGTGATGTCTGTCGAGTCAATATTCTGCGTACTTAGACAAGTTACTATATAATATATTCAAGTGCGCGTAGTTGTGTAAGGAAGTTAGTTTGATATTGTAATTGGTTGTCGTAGTATTTTAGTATCCCCCTCTGTCTTTCATTTTAAACAGATCATTTGACGACGATTTGCTAAAATTATACCCCGGTTCAGGTTATGATACTGTTTGTGTGACCTGAAGCATGAAAAATAAATTCCTTTATCAGACGGGTATTGCGTTACCCTTAGGCAGTATGCCGAGGCTGTAGAAATAACCATCAGTGTACTACTTGCTCATGGATGAAATTCGAATAAAACTTTTTGTTGAAGAGGGAGTCCACAATCACCAAATTCGCTTTGGGACTCCCTCAAAGGCATTTACGCAGAATGTTGTGACTAATTATATTCTTACTAATATTTGCTTAGCTAGCTGCGAAGAGGAAGAACAAGCATATTTGTTTTATGTATTGAGTTTACTAGCTGAAAATGCCCCTGTCGGAGCACAAAAAAGGTGAATATGATCCTCTTTAAACGACTCTGACAAGTTGGGAAGCAGCTGCGTGAAACCTCATTCCGCCTTCCTCACTAAAAGTTTTACCAGGCCGACGAATTCGCACTCTTTTAACACAACGTTCTACATCCTTTTATACAGACTCTCTTTGTAGCTAAGCCATCATACTCAGCATTTCCCTCAAACTGCCGCTGTCTATAATGTCTCTCTTTCACTGTCACCTTCTTCTCCCATGGACTGACAGTGTAAGTCAGTGACACTGTCTCCTCTCTCACTTACACGTCTCCTTTTGTCTTTCTTTACCACTGCCACTGTCTTCAACACACCTTGGCAGCTCAAATATTCTGAAGGGCCCTAGCTTATTTTCCGCCCCCCCCCCTCCCCCAATACAAACGCGTTTAAAATTTCAGTTCAGAATACGCCCTCCCGTTATGTCTTAAAGTTCAGTGGTCCTAGCCCCCAAGCCTGTGTATGGTCTCCGCTCATCTGTGTTTTTCATTTACACAATCTCCTTTCTCTTCCACCTGACTATCTCTCTGCTATTCTGTATCAACATAAAAAAGCACGAATAAGAAACTTCCTGGCCGATTAAAACTGTGTGCCGGAGCGAGACTCGAAATCGGAACCTTTGCCTTTCGCGGGCAAGTGCTCTACGAACTGAGCTACCCAAGCACAACTCACGCCCCCTCCTCACAGCTTTACTTCCGCCAGTACCTCGTCTCCTACTCTGCTGCAGAGTGAAAATCTCATTCTAAACACGAATAAGTTCGCAAGCCAAAATTTTTGGTGAGCGAGAAGGAATGAGACAGCTAGTTTCCCACTTTTCTGTCAGTCTTTTAAGGAGGAACACACTCGGATTTTTTTTTCCTCTGATGGGATCATTTCTGCGTGGTTCCGGTTCTTTCTCTGTCGCAGCGGGGTCTGATGATTATGCTGGGTGTTCGCAATTCATGTTACATATTTCTAGATGTTGCAGAGGGCACTTAGATCAAATCTTCCATACAAACGCATATTCGGTAACGTCATCCAACACGACGCTACAGAGCGTCAAGGTTATAGGTGCCGGCGCCCGTAATGTATGTACGAGGGATATCCACAAAGTACATTACGTTTTGGAATTAAAAATAAATTAACTATTGGAAATTTTTTTATTACATACAGATGAAAGCCACAATTAAATACTACTTTTCTACATAGTTGCCATTCAAATTAAGGCACTTATCGTAGCGATGGACGAGCTTGGAAATTCCTTCGTCGTAAAATTCGGCCGGCTGCGCCTTCAACCACGTGGTTACCTCTTTTGGGACAGAAAAGGTGTGATTTTTGTGGATTTCCTGGAAAGAGGCACTACAATAAACTCTCAAAGGTATTGCCAAACTCTGCACATCCTCAGAAGAGCAATACAAAACAAGCGCAGGGGAAAGTTGGGCTCAAAGATCTTGCTGATTCACGACAACGCCCGGGCCCACACGGCAAATGCCACTCGTGAAGTTCTCGAATCTTTGAAGTGGGAGTTGTTTCCTCATCCGCCGTACAGTCCCGACCTGGCACCGAGCGACTTCCACTTATTCCCAGCAATGAAGAAGTGGTTGGCTATGCAGCGTTTTGATGACGACGCACAGTTTCAAGAAGAGGTAACCACGTGGTTGAAGGCGCAGGCGGCCGAATTTTACGACGAAGGAATTTCCAAGCTCGTCCATCGCTACGATAAGTGCCTTAATTTAAATGGCAACTATGTAGAAAAGTAGTATTTAAGTGTGGCTTTCATCTGTATATAATAAAAAAATTTCCAATACTTTATTTATTTTTAATTCCAAAACGTAATGTACTTTGTGGATAGCCCTAGTGTATACAGGTGATTCCGTGATGTTATAGACTTTCAGGGATGGTGGAGCAGGACAAATGTATCAATTTCAGGTAACGTCCGTGTACCGCAAACGAAGGGGTAGGAAGATATAATCGAAAATCATTCTAATATCTCTTACAATGGAATACCTGTACTGGTGCCGTTGTTGCTAGGATTGTAGGGTAGGCAACATTCACAGGTGTTAGTTTTTAAACGTGGGCTCTAAAATGCGTAACTTCAGTGCTACGAGCACTTGTTCAATAGAGGGGATGTGTTTCACACAAGTGCTCACAGCTCCTTTATGCATTCTAGAGACCATGTCTACCAGATACTTTTTCTTGTCTTGATCTATACTGCACCCTTTGAAAGTTGCATTATCCCACATTGTTAGAACAACAGTACCGGTACATGTATTCCACTGTCAGCAGTATCAGATTTCGACTCGTTCGTTTCCGGTACAGAGACCCTTCCCTCAAACTGATACATTTATCCGTCTCCGCCATCCTTGAAAGTTTGTAACATCATCACGGAATCACTCTATAGATACATACATTAACAGGCACCGGCGCCTATAGCTTTGATGCTCTGTAACGTCGTTGGATGATGTTTATGGACATGAATTCCCATGTAACAGTTGATCTACTATGTCATCTCTACAACCTACAGAATTGTGTAACATGAATTGTGAAACACGCCGTATAAAACGAATTACGTGGGCGACTAAAGTTTTAACAGTTTATTCATTTATTTCGAAATATTTATGTACTTTGACCCATATGAACAATAAATACGTATGCGTAATGTAAATTAAACGCAAAATCGTTTGTTTTACATTTATTCTGTATACTTTTCACGCAGTTCGGCCCGACTTATGATTTGTATCTCAAAAGATCAGAAACGTTGTTAGAAAATTTTGCTGAATTTGCACTCTTTAGAGTTTTACATTTTTTTTGCAGTAATTTTAAGTTCTTTTCAGACATGTTGAGACAATTTTCAGCGCACTTTTTCTCACTGCAGAACCACTTTGCGCTTATTTGTGTAGGCGTGAAGAGTCCGTTACACTGAGACAGCGCGACATAAAGTTATATTGCTGAAACATTGCTCACTAAAAACGTAGTTTGGTGACCTCAAAAGTCTTGTTATGAGTCTAGAACACTTGCCATGCACTACATGCAACTACATTTACGCCGCAAAACGGATATTACGCGCATGTTTTACATGCATAAGTTCTGACTTCTGGATCTCGGTATCGGACAATGATCACGTAAAAATTTTTAAGATTCCCCACGTACAAAATCGTAAGAGTATGTGGCAAAACGTTCGACGATATGCCATGAACAGAGGTTACAGGGTTGGGCATCCCAACAACAGGCACTTTTCGTATCCGAAAATTACGGCTTTTCGGGTGTATGTTGATAATGGATTAAGATTTACAAAAACGGCGTTTATAGATGAATGTCTAATGAACGTACAGAAAATTTTTTAGCCATTTGCTATGTAGATTGTGACCCACGGAGCAAAAACGTCTAAAAAAGGGTTTTTGTGGTTTTCTGTATAAGCACGATAACCTAATCTCTGGATGTCGGTAACGGATAAAGATTAGAGAAAAGTGTCGATGATCCCAGAGACTCTCATTTAAAGAAGGTGACTTAAATTTTCGACTGTCTGCCATGAAAGGAAATTATAGAAGTGGCCACCCCATAATTGGTAATTCTCGCACCAAAAATCGTGGGTTGTCTGGATTTCCTCAGGAACCGCTCATTAACAAATGATTCTCTTACAAGCCGCCTGGATATCACCGTAGCCCGCACCTAGTGCAAAAGAACCAGCCGATTTACGCAGTTTGCCTGGGCTGAAGGAGGTGTGTTTAATTTTTGACCGTATACTGTAGAACATCAACAACATGCCCATTCTTCCGATAGGCCAAGGGCTATCCCAAATACTTGGTCCCTTATCTCTGTGTTCAGTAGAACCATATTCGCGCGCAGCAGTTTTGGATCGTATCAGTACCGTGCACGGTCCGATTTCAATAAGTGCTTACATAAACTGTTTCATACGGTATCGATAAACTGTTCGTAGCCGATGTCTTTGTCAAAGCGGGCTGGAGGTCAACATTTCCATAAGGCTTCGACTCTTCTAGTAGGAGCGTTATTGAGATACTGGCTTCTGGTCTGCTTTATCGAAGCCATCGACTAAGACCTGTTTATGGGCTGAGACTAATCAGGGTAGGAAATACGCAGCTTACGTGAGTTTTGATTGAAATAAGCTTTATAGTCGACAAGCTTCTGTTCCACCAATTACTAGTCGTGCTGACGGTTCTGATAAATTAAATTATTATGACAGTGCACTAACATAACTTTCAACGAAAGTGGAAACTAGCTACAGATATCGGCGACTGCTAGAGCCCCATTACTATGTGTCATTTGTGTATTTGGCGTAGGTTGATGAGCAGAAACTCCTGGTTCGTAGTTCATGGTGCACAGCCACATTTACAGGTTCTCTTTGTAACGGCTCCCTGGGGCAACGAAAGCTGATTTTCAAAATTTCATATAGTTATTAATCGAATTAAAAAAATTGTAATGCAGTCATAATCTCCACATTTAGAAGCATAATCCTGTGTCAGAAATGTAACACTGTATTACATGTGTTACATTTAGAATTTGTATACATGTCTTTAGACAGAGGAGCCCACGGAGCTGCGTAATTCACGGCGTGCAAATTACCCAGACTATATTTTTCCTCTATTCCAACAAATATTACACACAAGTTAAAGCCTTTACGAAACTTTTTCTCGCTGAACCGCCCACAAACCGCTACAGAGAAAAAAATCTTACTGATACATTTCCGCTGTCCGTGCAGTAGAACTTCCGCATCACGCATGACGTTTTAATTTATTACCAACTCTATTCGCGACACGTTTTCCAGAGACTGTCAACATATAACACTGAATGTACCTCAAATGTGCATGATATGTACGACACGTAATTTAGGAGATATGACGTCATAAACTGAGATACATGAAAAACTAGCTTCTGTTTAAAACGGAGCACAAATAGCCCTAGACTACTATTCATGCAGTGTTTTACAGTGAGAGCGATTTGCAAGAAACTTTAAATGTATTTCAGACGTTTACCAAACTTCTTCTCGGATACATTCGTAAGATCTAACACAAACTCACTCTCCGTCCGAACAGGCCTCGGAGGACCTAGGTTACAGTCCAAATAAAATGGACAAATTGTTATTACCTACCGTACCGACCGACCACCGTGTCATCATCAGCCTATAGGCATCACGGGATGCGGATAGGGAGGGACTTGTGGTCAGCTCACCGCTCTACTGGCCGTTGTCACATTTCGAGACCGTAGCCGCTACTTATCAGTCAAGTAACTCCTCAGTTATGTAGGTTGCAGTAGGTACTGGGAGATGAAGAAACTTGCACAGGATAGAGTAACATGGAGAGATGCATCAAACCAGTCTCAGGATTGAAGACCACGCAGCAGCAGCAACTCCTCAACTGGCCTCACAAAGGCTGAGTGCGTGCGGGTTGCAAACAGCGCTTGGCAGACCTGGACGGACATCCATCCAATTGCTAGCCAAGTCCGACAGCGCTTAACTTTGGCGTTCCAGCTGGAAACGGTGCTACCACTGCGGCAAGGCCAAAAACAAGTTGCAACCAAACCGTATGGCCATATTTTCAGGAAGCATTCCTCACACCTAGAGGAAACAGATGTTTTACATGGACATGGGTCTGGAAATGGTCATTTCCATGTTAGAGCGTAGTAGACTCTGTAAGTCTCCAGCACATTCATCATGGGAAACACATAGGGAAAATGTATCAGTATGGTATGAAACGCTCTCCTAAAGGAACAGGAGGCCTTTTGAAGCAATTCTTCGTCGTCTTAGGGAGCATTGAACTATTACTACTAGCGACTGAAGGAGATTTAGAAAGGCGAAAATCCGAGGGTTAACGCAAGACGATTAACTATAACAAGTAATGTTGAGCACATGGCTGTCTCGAAACTGCTACGTGAAGAGCCAGCTGCATACGTATCATGTACTGAGTGCAGGCATTATCAGGTGATTTTCCTGGACGTTTTCACTTCTGCAAAAGGTTCAGTCAACAATTTGTCAATCCTCGCTTTGGTGCAAATGTGCTTCCCACCGATTATGCTTCGTTTCAACGAGATCACACTGTAAATTTTCACAATCATCATGTGTAGGCAGTCGAGAATCCTCACGAAGTCGTGCAATCACGTCATCAACAAAGATTTTTTGTCAATTATTGGACCGCGATTGTTGGTTACTGTTTGACAGGCCCCCACGTTCCTCCATCCAGGCCAAACATTCTCTTAGAGCAGGGATTCCCAACTCTTTCAGCTGGCGGACCCTTCTTCAGTCGAAAATCCATGGCGGACCCCTAGTCAGTCAAGAGCACAGTAACTTTAAATTTCAGAGCGAAACCCATGGGAACTGAAAGCTTCTTAATGCAAGTATCATGTTCCCAATGACCCCCCCCCCCTTCCCCCCTCCAGGTATCAATAGTCTTTGGTTTAGAGATAAATGAAAACAACTCGAAATTAACGATCTAGTTTAAATTCCCACTGTATCCAGATACTTACTAGTGGATTTACTCCCTTCGTTCAACACACTATAGCCTGATTAAAATTACTTGGTAATTGACATTTCACACGTTGGAGCTGCCTTCCTCCAAGAGCAATCAACATCACATCCTAACTGTTCGCTGTTGTCAAGCTGCCGCTTATGGTCTGTTCACTTCCACTGTTTGGCTACTGTTGTGTAAGAAGCATGCATATTTCGTAACAGTCGTGTGCGTGTGTCTGTGGTTTTTAGTGAAATCCGAAGAAAAATGTTCAAATGTATGTAAAGTCTATGGGATTTAACTGCTGAGGGCATCAGTCCCAAGGCAGCTGTCAGTCCATAGCTGGCAGCTAGCAGACGGCATTGCAACAGTGTACTGTCAGTTGGTAGCTGGCAACTGGCAGCCAGCGTGGCAACAGTTTAGCCACAGCTGACGAACTTCAACTACTACTTGGACACTATATCGTGGCAGTCAGCCTCGACTGTAAACAAATTAGGAAAACAAACAAGCAGACTCTCTTATTTCTATATAAGAAGACAAAGCATTTCACAGAACGTAAGACTTTTTTTCTCAGAGGAAACAGTTCTGGCAGAGGAGGTTTACCTTTTACAAGGTGGCACATGAAAAGTCCTCATTTGTTTACGCTCGCAACCAGTTGCCACAATATAGTGTCAGAGTAATAGCAAGTAATTGTAATTGAAGTATAGGCAGGCCACATTTTTAACTGAGAGGACGGAATATATTATAAAGAAAAGAAATTAGCTTTAGAGATCATTTTAATTTTCGTAACAAAAATATCAATGCCAACGTAATTAAATTAATAATTATTTTGTAAATGATAGACTGCAACTCCTTGAGAAGAGGAAAACGCTCGACCTCCCCCTCCTCGACACTCTCTGCCCAAAAATTGATTTTCCTCGGGAATGCTCGAACTATGTCGATAGCAGTGACCTTTGTTTCACTTTGCCCTTGGAGTGAAATATTCATTTCGTTCATTTTGGAGAAAATATCTGACAAATAGGCAAGTATACACTGCCAATTTTCGTCATTAATAAGGTCTGCTAATTTGGTGTTATACTCCAAGAGGAAAGCTAAGACTTCCAATCTTAATTCGTACAACCGAGAGTGTGCATTCCTACGTTAGAGCCACCTCACTTCTGTATGGAGAAGCAGGGAAAGATGAAGGCTTCCCATATCGTCATACAGTATTGTGCAAAGTCTTGACTTCAATGGCCTTGATTTTATGTAGTTAATGATTTGAATGGATTCGTCTAAAACTTTCAACGAAACAGGCATTTGTTTCGTAACTAAAGAGTGTCTGTGAAGAGCACAATGACTACTGCTGCAGTTCTTGGCGTTTTGTTTTATTTTCGTTATTGCTCCGACTGTAGGACCTGTCATAGCTTTTGCACCATCTGTGCACACATCTATGCAATTAGACCGTGAAACATCGTTAGTCCTTAAAAAATCGTCCAATAGACGGAGTATTTCAGCACCTGTTGTGTTGGCAGGTAGTGGTCTGCACAAGAAGAGGTCCTCCTCAAAACATCCAGAATATTCATAACGGACAAAAGCCAATAAAATCGCTAATCCTGCAACATCAGTGGATTCATCTATCTACAGAGAAAATGAATTGTGTTGGATGCGAGAAACAAGAGTGTCTTTCACATCATTTGACATGTCAGCAATGCGTCTCTTGACAGTATTGTTTGACAATGGCACCGAAGATACAAGCTTTACTGCCTTTTCGTCTAGCATGCGCGAAGCAATATCATTAACACACGGCTTTATGAGATTTTCTGCAATGGTATGAGCTCTGCCTGTTTTGCCACTCGATAAATAACCAAGAAAGAAGCTTTTAATGAATTTTCATTAACTGTTTTTGCATGAGTTTTCATGCAATGCTGAGAAGCAGCTAGTTCAGCACTCTTCCTTTTGAAAAAATCGATGTCTTTAGCCTTGAAATCCGGGTGAGTACCTTCAAAATGACGGCGCAATATAACTGGAACCATTGAACTGTTCGGAAGGACTCGCGCACAAATTACACACTGAGATTTACCCTCCTTTGTCTCCATAAAGCCCATTTCTAAATAGCTTTCGTTGTACTTACTCTTCTTGGTTATTCCACTTCCACAGGATATTGCAACCAATGGAGTACTTGCAGCGTTTTCACATAATAAATCCGGATGTGGAGCTTCTTGTGATTGTTCTTCTTTTGGTCGTCCTCCCTCCGCATCATTTCAACTGGAAACTTCCCTCGTTGTGAAAGCGATAGAGAAACAGCACCCTTCTTCAATGATCCTGCCTTCAACCACCGATCCATGTTAGAAGAAATAAACTGGTGAAAAATCGACTTATGAAATAGGTAGCGCACTGACAAAGCAGGTTTAACATTTAATGACGCCTGGGGCCGCATACGTGCCAGCGAGCGTTGTGATTGGTCGACAAAGCTCGCTCCGCGCATGCGTAAAAGGTTTCAGCACATCTAGCGCCGTGAGCCGGCGCACAAACGACTCCCGTATTGTTGCGAAATAGTCGATCAGAGAAGCCGCATCCTCCGGCACTAAACTGTGTATGCGTTCTCACCTACGAACCACAAAGGCTGCTTGTGAATGCGACCTGAAGTAAAAGTACACATGTTTTTCACACGAAAAAAATTAGTGATGAATTTGATTTTCACATTTTATTCAATAATTTTACTCATTATTATACACGATTTGGTGAAAGGTGGCCGCGGACCCCCTAGAAAGAGCCGGCGGACCCCTAAGGGGTCCGCGGACCACACGATGGGAAGCCCTGTCTTAGAGAATACTCCACCTCTTCGCTAGAAAAGGTGCCTCTATTAGAGCGACAGAACATGCACTTCATCCTCGATGGATCCCTCCTCACTTCAGTGGTAATGGTCGTAGCTTGCTAAATAACGGATTCCGTGACTGATGGATAAGTAGAGGTGAACCATCTCATTCACCTGCAAGCTCCCCGATCTAAACTTATACACTTTCATTTGTGAGGTCATTTGAAAGGTCTTTGTGTATAGGTCCCCGGTACAAGGTGTAAATTTCATTCAGAAAAGTGTTTCATAGTGTGTTGATAGGTTCTTTTCCTATGTCTTTCCCATGATTAATGTGTAGAAGAGTTGTAGAAACCGTGCTCTAACACGGAAATAAAGCGTCTCAGGTTCCATGTCCATACAACATAGGTATTTTCTTCTTCCCCGTGTGATGAATGTTCCCTGAAAGGTTGGTCATACCCTTCTGTTACACCATGTGTTTCACATATTAAATCGTGTGTATAACAATTAGAAGTTTGAAGCTGTTTTATACAGGATATTACGATTTTTTTTAAGAATCTGGGATTTCCTCATGTAACTCTAAGGCCTCGAATCTAAGCTGTTAACTCCAGCGTCTTCGGGTAATCCGTAGAGAAGCCTTGAATTATACTCCTACTTCTCTGGCTAATAGGTATAATAAATACTCAGTGGCTTGCAGAACCAGCCCTTTTTCCCTTCAGATAAAGTCGCGGCCTCTGTGGAGGGCGTCGTTTCAAAATGTATTCAATGCAGCCGAGGTCAAAATTCAGTTTGATGTTTTTTCACCCCACTTCTGGTATGCTCTTTAACTCCGTTGAGATAGATCGGGTATCCTTTGCCACTGTAATTTATTGCTGAAAAACATGAATCGGGTAAAATCGTATCACGATTTTCACAGCAAACCACCGTGGAATACATGGCTGAGGGTACGTCCCATTGTACCAGTTACTAGGGTTTATTCCTATTCCATTCACGTATGGAGCGAGCGAAGAATGACTGAATGCCTCAGTGCGCGCAGTAATTATTCTAATCTTATCCACACGATTCCTATTTGAGCGGTACGTAGGGGGTTGCAGTATATTCCTAGAGTAATCATTTAAAGTCGATTCTTGAAACTTAGTTAATAGACGTTCTCGGAATAGTTTACGTCTGTCTTCAAGAGTCTTCCAGTTCAAAATGTATTACGTTCAAAACATATTTCCAGTCTGCGTTAGTAGCCCGCTCTTTTGTTGGCTGTTCCTACTGTTTTGGTCTTGCACCTTAGTGTGTTGTTGATTGCATGACTGCTCATTCGGTCACCGCGGCGGATGAGAAGTGGGGGTTGGGGGCCGTTTGCCAGCATGGGAGCGATCGAAAGGAAGTAGAATGAGAATTAGAGCTGTGAAAATTAAAGAACAGCGTGAGAAGGAAGCTCAGTAACTAATAACACGTGGTGTACTTTGCGAATGATCCATTTTCAGTCAAATTTCTAATTTCGGCACAGAGATGTGTTATTAGAGTGGAAAAGATTGCATAACTGCATGTTTTAATGCTGTGATTGAGCGTATTGTGTGTAGTTATGACTTGAGAAGACTTATTTCGCTTCAACCGAGATCCACATTTAAGTAATGTTTTGCCCCCTTGTAATTACAAAGAAGGTAGAGTCAAGTGTGCAAGCATCCCAGTACTCTATCTGGCGGAAGCAAAAAATAAAAGAGTACGGAGCACCGAAGAAAGTGGAGCACGATTGCTAACTCATGTATATAATGAAAGTTATATCTCCCGAATCATGAAAAGCTGCGAAGCGCAAACGAAATTCCATAGTTCTATCTTATGAGATAGGTTACAGTGTTGTTTGTAATACTGTTTCTAAAGTGTTAAGCCGTTACGTTGTTTTTGAAACGTCATCATCATTCTGCAGCAAAGAGCTGAGTAGCTCATTATTCTTAAACAATAAGAGTTTGGCACCTGATCCTTCTCTTTCACGAGGAAGAGGGATTAAGTGCAAGATTGTAACACATCGCGCATTTTGTTCAGTGTATTGGTTCAAAATGTTTCAAGTGTACTTTAAACATTAAAATGACGCCTTCATTCATTCGTAAATGATTTCAGTCATGACTAATCCTGGAACATAATCTAAATATTTAGGTCCTGCCGTTGAGAATTTTGACCTATCTCGTTTAGTTACGAAGCTAACGTTTTACCGCTTCCTGTAAAATTATAATATTATGATCCGTGCAGTACGATTTGAAACTACGCTCCTGAGATATTGATTGAGGTTTTTTTTTAGCACGTCTAGTTCCGTAGGAACAAATTGAGGAGCAAATCTCCAAGGTAACGAAGCATGTCAGTACCATAACAGATAAAGTAAAATGTTTATGAACCCAAAAAAGACAAGCCATAAGTTTATGTAAATGTTATCAATAATATAATACAGGATTCAGCTTAATTTTTCAAGGAACTCCTCGACCGAAGAAAGGGAGTGACCCCTGAGGAAATTCTTCAGTTTCGGCTCGAAAGCGCCTGGATTACTGCTGAGATTTTTGAATTCTTGTGGTAGCTTGTTGGAAATGGATGCAGCAGTATACCGCACATCTTCCTGCACAAAAGTCAAGGTAGTGCGATGTAAATGCAGACTGGATTTCTGCCTAGCATTAACTTAGTGAAAGCTGCTAATTCTCGGGAATAAGCCGATAATATTAACAAGAAACGACAGTAAAGAATATATACATTGAGAAGCCAATGGCAGAATACCCTGACTAATGAAGAGGGGTCGACAAGAGGTTTGCAAACTTACATCACTCATTGCCCGAACAGCCCGTTTCTAAGCAAAAAATATCCTTTTAGAACGGGAAGAGCTACCCCAAGATATAATACCATACGTCATAAATGAATGAAACTAAGCAAAGTAGACTACTTTTCGTGTCGAACTATCACTTACTTCGAATACCGTTTATCAATCTGAACGCCTAGAAATTTGAACTTTACGGTTTCACTAATCAAATGCCCATTCTGTGAAATCAAAATTTTGTTGAATAGTGTGTTAGAAAATGTAAAAACTGAGTCTTACTGTGATTTGCATTAGTTTATTTTCTAGAAGCCATGAACTTATGTCATGAACTGCACTATTTGAAACAGGTGCCAACGTTGCACACATCCTATACTACCAAGCTACGGACATCAGCAAACAGGAATATTTTAGAATCACCTGTAATACTAGAGGACATATCATTCATACAAATAAGAGACAGGTGTCGCTCCTGCACTGACCCCTGCCCCCCCCCCCCCTCATTTAACCGTGCCCCACTCAGACCCCAAATGATAACCATTTTCAATACGGTGAATAATGACTTTTGCTGTCAGTAGTTACAGTAAGAGGTGAACCAGTCATGAGCTACTCCACATATTCCATAATAATCCATCTTCTGGAGCAGTATTTTATGTTTACATAATCAAACGCCTTAGTTAACTCAAAAACGGTGCCTAGCGCTCGAACCTTTTGCAGACGTGCCATTTCTCCCGATTTAAGCGGGAGAATCCCGATTTTCCCTTCTTCCTCCCGATCTCCCGATTGTGAAGACCGATCACCCGATTTTCAGAGCAGTACAATACTTTCCTTACTATTTGAAAATCCTGCGCCTTCGATGTATTGATGGATGACAAGGTATGGCTTCTACTTGACTATGTTAATTAATATTCTGACTAGCGAACGTGAACACTTAGATACAGAAGTTGATATTCTCCTCTCTCAGTTCTGTAACTTTCAGCTGGAAGAGACCAACTTGGCAGCAGAGAGAATTGATGTTCATTGGGCGTTGGTAGGTCATATGAAATCGGCTGATGGGGTTCTTCAGTATGATAAACTGGCAAAGGTGATGTTGGCTATTATGTCAATTCCACATAGTAATGCGGAATGTGAGAGAATTTTTAACACAGTTACAAAGAGCAAAACTCAGTTCAGGTCCAAGCTTCCAGAAACGTCTTTGGATTTTTAATTTTAAAATCAGTTCATAAAGGCAAGTGCTTTGAGCAGAAATTTGGTCCAGGGTTTTTGAAGAAGGCTAAGTCAGCTACGGGTGTGCTGAATAAATAACTACCGTAATCGGACAAATTCAGACGGATAAACTTTTCAGATTATTCGCTAAGCCTAACATGTACATCCTGCATAAAGTTGATTTAAATTTGGGAGAGATGTGTTACGGATATAAGATGCCAAGCAGATATGGGCTGCATTATGAAATGAAAGTGTGTGATCATTTAACAGTGATTCATTCATGCAAAAATTGTGCTAATGTCAAAATAGAAGTCTAATAGACGTTAATTTGTTTTCTCGGATCGTAATTTCGTAGTTCTCTTGAGACTGCTGCACTTGAATGTGTGTGAATCCAAAGAAGCCTGCAGAGCTCATCATTCATGTTGTTCAGCATGTCGAATGATAAACTACACAGTCCGAAGACTCAGGTATGCCCATTATTTATATTTACATGTAAATAATAAAGAAAATGTAATTGAATTTTTACAGGTATTGAATTATTGCTACTTTAATCTTCAGGGAAGTGTTGTAATTCACAATAGTACACCGCTAAATTTCTCCTGATTTTTCACTTTTGAAAGTTGGCATATCTGCTATTGCTTAATCCATCCAGTACCTCACACAGAAAAGTGAATATAGCATTTTCAGTTGTTAAGCCACTTGTAAAACAGACCTCTGTATTTGGTGGCAAATTCTGTTGTTGGATAGCAATTCGAAAGCCGTGCGGCATTGAGACTGGACATATGCGCAGACATCAGTCGCTTACCGTACCTGGACGATGTTCCAGTAGGGCACGACCTTGGCGAGGCTCTCGGTGACGTCAGAGCAGGCGGAGCCCAGCAGCATGACGGTGCGAGTCGAGTTCTGCGTGTACAGGGCGTGGAAGAACGCGTCCACGCCTACGCCGGGATCACACTGTAACACGAAACACAAAGAGGCGACGCTGAACAACCATCTGTTCTAATTATCGGCTACATGGCGTCATACAGCTTGTGGCGTTGCTAAATTACACTCTTGTACCCGAAAATTGCAGCGTCAGGCAGCATAGAGATTTCGAGCGTGAAATTGTCAGGATGGATCGTTAACGCCAAAATTTGTCAATGATTCCATTGCCAACGACACTAATCACCTGCACGTGTGTACAGGACATGACTAGCTTCAGTGTAAATAGCGTCTGATGAGAAATCTAGCTGCAGCACCTTTTCAGAAATGTGCCGATAATAGCAGTACCATTGGTTAAATGACAACACAACACCCAGTCCCTGAGAGGAGAAAATCTCTGACCAGACGGGAATCGAACCCGGGTACGTAGGACGGCAATCTGTCACGCTGACCACTCATCTGTCGTGGCGGACATTGGTTTCATAACGTTACGTATATGGAAAAAGATAAATAAAACCTTAGTTATGATAGGAATATGAAGTTGTAGAATGAAGCATTTACCCAGAATTCATTCTAATTTGTAAACATTAAAAGCTTAATTTTCTCAGAATTTGAAAAGTGTCACCTCCCTTGCTCTTTTTATGTCTGATGTCATCTATCTCGGGGATAGTCAGTCGTTTTTACCCACTGGCCACTTTTTTATCTCCACAGTATGGTGATTTAAAAGGTAGGGAGGTAAGTTTACTTTATGAAATGTATAAAGTAAAGTTACTACAAGTTAAATCATATAATAATTACAGTTATGTACCAAATAAATTTTACAATAAACCTAATGTAAATGACTTTAAAACTAGTACTGCCTATCGGCCACCATGAAATCTGAGACGACGACTGTTGGGTTGTAGGGACGAGACTGACTATCACTGATCTACATGATACGTCGTGAGTAGCATCGTGTCCTGTCAAACAATACCTAGGCGGTAACAATATGAACCAAGCACCTTGCCGTTGGTGGGGAGGCTTGCGTGCCTCAGCGATACAGATGGCCGTACCGTAGGTGCAAGCACAACGCAGGGGTATCTGTTGAGAGGCCACACGTGTGGTTACTGAAGAGGGGCAGCAGCCTTTTCAGTAGTTGCAGGGGCAACAGTCTGGATGATTGACTGACCTGGCCTTGCAACATTAACCAAAGCGGCCTTGCTGTGCTGGTACTGCGAACGGCTGAAAGCAAGGGGAAACTACGGCCGCAATTTTTCCCGTGGTCATGCAGCTTTACTGTATGGATAAATGATGATGGCGTCCTCTTGGGTAAAATATTCCGAAGGTAAAATAGTCCCCCATTCGGATCTCCGGGCGGGGACTACACAAGAGGACGTCGTTATCAGGAAAAAGGAAACTGGCGTTCTACGGATCGGAGCGTGGAATGTCAGATCCCTTAACCGGGCAGGTAGATTAGAAAATTTGAAAAGGGAAATGGATAGGTTAAAGTTAGATATAGTGGGAATTGTTCGGTGGCAGGAGGAACAAGACTTTTGGTCAGGTGAATACAGAGTTATACACACAAAATCAAATAAGGGTAAAGCAGGAGTAGGTTTAATAATGAATAGGAAAATAGGAATGCGGGTAAACTACTACAAACAGCATAATGAACGCATTGTTGTTGCCATGATAGACACGAAACCCACGCCTACTACAGTAGTACAAGTTTACATGCCAGCTAGCTCAGCAGATGATGAAGAAATTGAAGAAATGTATGATGAGATAAAAGAAATTATTCAGTTAGTGAAGGGAGACAAAAATTTAATAGTCATGGGTGATTGGAATTCGAGAGTAGGAAAAGGGAGAGAAGGAAACATAGTAGGTGAATATGGATTGGGGCTAAGAAATGAAAGAGGAAGCCGCCTGATAGAGTTTTGCACAGAGCATAAGTTAATCATAGCTGACACTTGGTTCAAGAATCATGACAGAAGGTTGTCGGGTGATGCTGAGGGAATTAGATTAGGAAATGAGACACTTAAAGTAGTAAAGGAGTTTTGCTATTTGTGGAGCAAAATATCTGATGATGGTCGAAGTAGAGAAGATATAAAATGTAGACTGGCAATGGTAAGGAAAGCGTTTCTGAAGAAGAGAAATTTGTTAACATCGAGTATAGATTTAAATGTCAGGAGGTCGTTTCTGAAAGTATTTGTGTGGAGTGTAGCCATGTATGGAAGTGAAACATGGACGATAAATAGTTTAGACAAGAAGAGAATAGAAGCTTTCGAAATGTGGTGCTACAGAAGAATGCTGAAGATTAGATGGGTAGATCACATAACTAATGATGAAGTATTGAATAGAATTGCGGAGGAGTATGTGGCACAACTTGACACAAAGAATGGACCGGTTAGTAGGACATGTTCTGAGGCATCAAGGGATCACAAATTTAGCATTGGAGGGCAGTGTCGAGAGTAAAAACCGTAGAGGGAGACCAAGAGATGAATACACTAAGCAGATGAATACACTAAGCAGATTCAGATGGATGTGGGTTGGAGGATAGGGTAGCATGGAGAGTTGCATCAAACCAGTCTCAGGGATGAAGACAACAACAACAACAACAACAACAACAAACAATATAAGTAATAGCGAATTCAGTATCTCGTAAACCGCCGGCCCTAGTGGCCGAGTGGTTCTAGGCGCTTCAGTCTGGAAGCGCGCGACCGCTACGGTCGCAAGTTTGAATCCTGTCTCGGGCATGAATGTATGTGATGTCCTTATGTTAGTTAGGTTTAAGTAATTCTAAGTTCTAGGGGACTGATGACCTCAGATGTTAAGCACCATAGTGTTCAGAGTCGTTTGGACCATTTTTTCTTGTAAACCGCCTCGCACCTTCTATAAATGTTATTATGTATACCTTACTGAAGTTTATGAAGAAAGCTACTGGTTAGAGCCCATCAGACTAAATATGGTTCAAATGGTCCTTTACGATAGACGGATAGAGATATATGAGATGATTGACAATATTAGCTGAAATTAGAGTTTCGATACGCAAAGGAGGAACTGAATTAAAGTGGTAAATAATGATTTACGGTTATCTAGCGCAAAGTTGGTTGTTTTCTATCTTCAACACTGGTTGCTAATAACCAGAAAGAAAAATCATCGGTTACCGTGATACCAATAATTTAGTAAATGTTTTTGTAGTTTGTCAGTAATTAGTGACTTGTAAGTAAGCAAATTTTGTCATGTAATTTAAGAAGTAACAAGTCCACAGATAAGTTAATACAACATAAAATGACAATAGTGGTACCATTCTAAAAGTGTAAACTATCACAAAACATTTATTATAATTGGTGGTACTTTTGACGATTAACCCTTTTTTTTAATGCTTCATTTATAGCAGTGAATATAAGTCACAACCGTATTTAGCAATGAACAAACTATTAGGTGTAACCGAGCAGTGCACAAAGAAATGGGTGATTTTGGTAGTACAGTTTCTGGGGCTACGTGACCTGTGTATCATCTTCAGAAAAGAAGGACGTGACTGTTATACAGATGCAATACGTATAAGAAACGAATGTTTCATAACTGACGGTCCTGTGAATAACTGGCTAGTTTAATTATTATTACTTTAATTTGTTCACTTTCAAATTGTTTTCTGTGAACTTGTGGTGACCGATATGCCTGTTTTCCAGTCTATCCGCTGCCATTAATCACTAACGAACTGACCTGTGCTCCGTATTTAAGGCGAGTGAGGAACAACCAGCAATCAATCAACGTTCGCCAAATGGGCAGCGCGTGATTTGCAAACAAATTACAGCAAATAAAGAGGTTGTTCGCTAATGACTCAATTCCAGAGCGGGTTTCAAATTGCAAAGGCTAAATACGTATTTAGATCATATGGGACAGCCTGGGGTAGAACGATAACTCTTAACATGACAATAATTCAATTAGAATGGCAAAGAGAAAGGTACAACGATTGCAGTGTAATAATAACATATACATTAAACAGTGAATCAGTGAAATATGATGTCAAATCACACAGGCGAACAGTACAAAAAATTTAAGAAGTTTGATAATTGATCCGTCGTGCCCAAGGCCCGGGGCGGGACGAAATCGTATTGAAAACTATAATACAGTGTAAGGGCTATTATTAATTTTATTTCCTTATAAGTTTAGCTTTACTATCTAATCATATTTCCTAAAACGTAGTACCAGGGCTGCGCAGAAAGTAATGCACCGCACTTTTTTTCTCAGCCGAAAACAACGCTACGAATGCGAAACGTGTTACGTATGTATTATCTGAAGTCTCCAGAGTGGGCGCGCCAAGTTTCCGTCACTTCCGACAGAGCGTAGCTGCAGGACAGTTTAATAGCGTCTGTAGGTGATATACGTTACAAGCAACATGCCCTCATTGAATTTCTCACTGCAGAGAAAGAAACAATGGGGAATTTTAAAAAACACTTATGCTGTCGACAGAAGCACAGTTAGTTGCTGGGCACGGAGGATCAGGTCATCACAAAGCAGTTCGGCGGAACTCCACGATTTGCAGCGGTCGGGTAGATCATCCACGGCTGTCACACCTGACATGTTGCAGCGAGCTGATGTTATTCACTAGGACAAACGCATTACGACTCGGCAGTTGGCCCCTCGTCTGTGGATCAGCAAAGGAAGTTTGAATGCAATTATCCACACTCTTCGATATTCGAAAGTGTGTGCAAGATGGGTCCCGTGGTGTCTAACGGTGGATAACAAATCACACAGGAAAAACATGTGTCTTGATTTGTTGCAACGTTTTGAAGCTGAGGGAGAGGCCTTCTTGTTCCGGATTGAGACAGTTGATGAAACCTGGTTTCACCATTTTGAGCCTGTATCAAAACAACAGTCAATGGAATGGCGCCATTCCCATTCACACAGCAGAAAATATTCAAAGCAACTGCTTCCGCTGGTAAGGTCAAGATTACCGTGTTCTGGGACTGTGAAGGTGTGATTCTTGTTGATGTCATGCCAAGAGGCAGTACCATTAATTCAGAAGCACTTACCAACACTTTAACAAAACTGAGGTCGCACTTCCGGCGACTTCGGCGCCACAGCAGTTTCGCTGCAACACGATAATGCTTGGCCCCACACAAGTCTGAGAACTGCTGAACACATTGCAAAACAAGGTTGGACAGTGTTACCCATCCACCCTACAGCCCTGACCTGGCCCCCTCGACTTCCACTTGTTTGGGCCATTAAGGGATACCATTCGCGGAAGACATTTTGAAGACGATGAGGAGGTGATTCACACAGTGAAGCACTGGCTCAGCCACCAGGATAAGGATTGGTACCGACAGGGCATATAAACCCTTGTTTCGCACTGGAGGAAGGCCTTAAAACGGTTTGGCGATTACGTGTTGAAAAATAGGGTGTGTAGATAAAACACCATTCTTCCGTGTGTGTAATTCTCATTGTGTTCAGTAAAGAATTGCTGAAGAAAAAAAATGCGGTGTAGTACTTTCTCAATAGGCTTGTGAGTTTGCAAGTGGAAGAATGTTAGTCATTTTGGGCACATAATTCACAAACGATTTCAAATTTATCTTCACTGTCAGTTCCTGCGCAAAAGTTTTGTGGCCCTTTATGACACGAAACACAAGATACTCAGCGTGAGTCCCGTCTCCTCCACTTTCGGCATTTGCCTTATTCTTACTTATAATTTTCATGTTCCTTTTCCTTTTCTCAGGAATGACTTTCTGTCTCTTTTTCGTCTTTTCGTCCTGATCTTGCCTCTTTTTCTCAGAACTTCCCACAGCTGCTTACTTTCGCATCAACTTTTGTAACGGCGGCAACGTGCTGTGAATAAAGATGGGGAAATGTTGTGGAACTCGAAGTGGAAGCGCCGGCAGCTGTGGCCGAGCAGTTCTAGGTGATTCAGTCCGGAACCGCGCTGCTGCTATAGTCGCAGGTTCGAATACTGCCTCGAGCGTGGATGTGTGTGATGTCCTAAGGTTAGTTAGGTTTAAGTAGTTAGGTTTCAGTAGTTCTAAGTCTAGGGGATTGATGACCTCAGATGTTAAGTCCCGTAGTGCTTAGAGCCATTATGGCCATTCGAAGTGGAAGCTCTTTCTTCGACGTACCTACTTGTGTCTTCTGGTGCAGTCTGTTTTGGGAAAATATCAGTGAGAGGAGACACCGCTGGTTCAATGACAGTGTCAGACGAAGTTGGTGAACTTGGCCTCTTGTCTTCCGTAGGCTCATCAGATGGTGCTGATGGTAAGAAGTCTGCATCAGTGAAGACACGCATGTTGACAGGCCAGATTCCTGTAGCCTCAACTGCTGTGACAGCAGGTCACATGCTCGCAGCATTTCAGCATTTAGAAACGCTGACCAAAAGAAAAAAATGCTACTTGTTACAGAGTGATAACTTTTGCAGGATGTGTTCTGAGCCACTTTCGAATAATTTGCGTATACTGTGAGCTATGAGGCTTCATTAGGGACTCACAGAGGGGCTGAAATGTATGAGAAGAATGAGGAAGAAGACATAACATAGCCACACAATGTTCTGTCGCCATGTCAATGACATGGAGTTTTCTTCTGTGCGTTGAGTGGTAATGTAGAATATACCACCACATTTTCTTTAGTTGACCTGTAAAATACTGCGAATTCCTTAAACCACTTGGTGAAAATCTCCGTGTTCATCCAGCCTGATTCACTCCATCGTGCGCAGACACCCTTAGGAAGAGCCTGCTGGAACTCCTTCTACATCCTTTTCCTGGGAAATATCAGCATGGTAGGCATGTAGGCATAGGCACTTTGGGCACTTATCGCTGCTATTTCTCCGCTCTCTGAGGACCTAGAACGCAAACTGCTTTCCTGGGGGACCCGCTACCATCGAATGCCCCTATCGGACACATATCACAGTATCGTCTGCAGACAGCTTGTATTACAAAAAACTCGAACCAAAAGTTCAAAAAACTTCGAAACGTTTGCGTCGATTGCAGTCCATTACTCAAGCGTTATAGATAGCTCCACCTTCCTAATACTCAAATCAGTATGCCTCGAAATAAAGATGTTCAGTTCTTTATTAAACGGGTGATTCAATTTGTTTTTACTCTGCCAACTGAAAAAAAAACTCTGAACACCTTCATTGTCCATCCAAACAGTCTGACTTTCATGTCATGCTTTTAAATAAGCCAGAAGCTCTAGCTCGTGTTCATTCGAGGAAACACGACAAAAGTTTTGCTTTGTCAATTTGAAAGGTCTCATTTTCAAGTCTGTTGTGTAGTGCTCTCTAAAGGGTTGTTTTAGGAACGGTAATCGAAACACTCGCCTTGCTAAGTCCCATTTCCTTTTTGACAACACTCTGCCTCTTCCACCTTTTCCGTAGAAACACGACGATTAGTTAGCCTTCGTATCTTCTACCCATCTATTGAAAAAACAAGAATTGTCAGTAGCAACAATATGAAAAACATGAAAATATAATAAAGTATCATAAGACGTGTTAGAATAAATATGAATACTAAAGGGTAAACATTAGCGCTGTACTGTATGCAACCTGAGGCAGAACGAAACCTAAGTCCGTTTCGCATCGTTCCGTTCCGCCGCGACGTGTGACGTTAAAATGGTTCAGATGGCTCTGAGCACTATGCGACTTAACTTCTGAGGTCATCAGTCGCCTAGAACTTAGAACTAAGTAAACCTAACTAACTTAAGGACATCACACAAATCCATGCCCGAGGCAGGATTCGAACTTGAGACCGTAGCGGTTGCTCGGCTCCAGACTGAAGCGCCTAGAACCGCACGGCCACTCCGGCCGGCTGTGACGTTAAGTACAGTTCCATACCCACAAAGCGCTTCGAAAAATCCACATCGTCTTAACGCACTAAAATAAAGGACCTAGCTGCGTTTTGGCATTTTAAGAGAGCTAAAACTTGTGGATAAAGTGTTCTGCCTATCTTTCAGATAGAGTTAGCAATATCGCAAATGCAAGCGAAGAACAAGCTCAAACTCGTTACTGGCATAACAATGAAATACAAACATATCTACAATGGCTTCTTAACATGCTTGTCGCATGGATAATGGCTCCTGAAACTGATTCTGGAGTGCAACACCTTGCAGTCAAAATAAACCCCTAGTTCGGTTCTGTCACGTGGTTCCGTTCCGCCCGGCTTCCCCTAACAGTGGACTCCAGTCGTCTTTATACCAATGGCAAGAAGAGAAAGCGCACTGCACGAACTGATCCACTTACTCAGTAAGAAAGAATCTATAGCTGATATAAAGGCCATCGATACTGAGTAATGCTATGGTTTTCTATAAGTATCTATCGTGTACGTGAAGCGTTTGGTAGTCGATTGAGAAGGACTTCAAAAAGGAACATGTGTGACCAAGTGAGGCAATGGTCACCTGCACTGATGTTGCAGAGTTTAAATCTTCATTCAGCCGTTTTGGTTTAGGTAATCCATTATTTCTTCAGTTCACTTCGGGAATATGCCAAGACAATTTGTTAGAAAATAAGTGCCATTTTCTGTTTCGTTAACCTATTACTTCCTTCTTCCACACAGCTTCTTGTTTGGAGGATCGGTTAACTTATAAATTACCACAAAATTGCCAATTAATGCGCGTGTACATGGAGAAATCAAAAATTTTCCGTCTGATGGCGTTGCAGTAGCGTTTATGCAATGTAGTCATATCGTGAATTTCTAAATAAGACTGTGGTTGGATGCATTATTTTGAATGAACATGCAGGAGTAGGTTTAATAATCAATAACAAAATAGTAATGCGGGTAAGATACTACAAACAGCGTAGTGAACGCATTATTGTGGCCAAGATAGATGCGAAGCCCACGCCTACCACAGCAGTACAAGTTTATATGCCAACTAGCTCCGCAGATGACGAAGAGATTGATGAAATGTATGATGAGATAAAAAAAAAAAATTCAAGTGAAGGGAGACGAAAATTTAATGGTCATGGGTAACTGGAATTCGATAGTAGGAAAAGGAAGAGAAGGAAACGTAGTAGGTGAATATGGAATGCTGGTAAGGAATGAAAGAGGAAGCCGCCTGGTAGAATTTCGCGCAGAGCATAACTAAATCATAGCTAACACTTGATTCAAGAATCACGAAAGATGGTTGTATACATGAAAGAAGCCTGGAAATACTGGAAGATATCAGATGGATTATATAATGGTAAGACAGAGATTTAGGAACTAGGTTTTAAATTGTAAGACATTTCCAGGGGCAGATGTGGACTCTGACCACAATCTATTGGTTATGGACTGTAGATTAAAACTGAAGAAACTGAAAAAAGGTGGGAATTTAAGGAAATGGGACCTGGATAAATTGAAGAACGAGAGGTTGTAGAGAGTTTCAGGGATTGCTTTAGGGAACGATTGACAAGAATGGGGGAAAGAAATACAGTAGAAGAAGATGAAATAGTGAAAGTAGCAAAGGATCAAACAGATAAAAAGACGAAGGCTAACAGAAATCCTTGGGTAATTGGAGGTATTTAATTTAATTGATGAAAGGAGAAAATACAAAAAAGCAATAATTGAAGCAGGCAAGAAGGAATACAAATTTCTCAAAAATGAGATCGACAGGAAGTGCAAAATGGCTAAGCAGGGATGGATAGAGGACAAATGTGAGGCTGCAGAGGCATACATCACTAGGGGTAAGATAGATACTGCATACAGGAAAATTAAAGAGACCTTTGGAGAAAAGAGGACCACTTGCATGAATATCAAGAGCTCAGATGGAAACCCAGTTCTAAGCAAAGAAGGGAAAGCAGAAGCGTGGAAGGAGTATATAGAGGGTCTATGCAATGGCGATGTTCTTGAGGACAATATTATGGAAATGGAAGAGGATGTAGATGAAGATGAAATGGGAGATATGTTACTGCGTGAAGAGCTTGGCAGAGCACTGAAAGACCTAAGTCGAAACAAGGCCCCGGGAGTACACAAAATTCCTATAGAATTACTGATAGCATTGGGAGAGCCAGCCCTGACAAAACTCTACCATCTGGTTAGCAAGATGTATGAGACAGGCGAAATACCCTCAGACTTCAAGAAGAATATAATAATTCCAATTCCAAAGAAAGCAGGTGTTGACAGATGTGAAAATTACCGAACTATCAGTTTAATAAGTCACAGCTGCAAAATACTAACACGAATTCTTTACAGACGAATGGAAAAACTAGTAGAAGCCAACCTCGGGGCAGATCAGTTTGGATTCCGTAGAAACACTGGAACACGTGAGGCAATACTGACCTTACGACTTATCTTAGAAGAAATATTAAGGAAAGGCAAACCTACGTTTCTAGCATTTGTAGACTTAGAGAAAGCTTTGGACAATGTTGACTGGAATACTCTCTTTCAAATTCTAAAGGTGGCAGGGGTAAAATACAGGGAGCGAAAGGCTATTTACAATTTGTACAGAAACAGATGGCAGTTATAAGAGTCGAGGGACATGAAAGGGAAGCAGTGGTTGGGAAGGGAGTAAGACAGGGTTGTAGCCTCTCCCCGATGTTGTTCAATCTGTATATTGAGCAAGCAGTAAAGGAAACAAAAGAAAAATTCGGAGTAGGTATTAAAATTCATGGGGAAGAAATAAAAACTTTGAGGTTCGCCGATGACATTGTAATTCTGTCAGAGACAGCAAAGGACTTGGAAGAGCAGTTGAACGGAATGGAAAGTGTCTTGAAAGGAGGATATAAGATGAACATCAACAAAAGCAAAACAAGGATAATGGAATGTAGTCTAATTAAGTCGGGTGATGCTGAGGGAATTAGATTAGGAAATGAGGCACTTAAAGTAGTAAAGGAGTTTTGCTATTTGGGGAGCAAAATAACTGATGATGGTCGAAGTAGAGAGGATATAAAATGTAGATTGGCAATGGCAAGGAAAGCGTTTCTGAAGAAGAGAAATTTGTTAACACCGAGTATAGACTTAAGTGTCAGGAAGTCGTTTCTGAAAGTATTTGTATGCAGTGTAGCCATGTATGGAAGTGAAACGTAGACGATAAATAGTTTAGACAAGAAGAGAATAGAAGCTTTCGAAATGTAGTGCTACAGAAGAATACTGAAGATTAGATGGGTAGATCACATAACTAATGAGGAGGTATTTAATTGGAGAGAAGAGAAATTTGATGCACAACTTGACTAGAAGAAGGGATCGGTTGGTAGGGCACATTCTGATGCATCAAGGTATCACCAATTTAGTATTGGAGGACTGCGTGGAGGGTATAAATCGTAGAAGGAGACCAAGAGACGAATACACTTAACAGATTTAGAAGAATGTAGGTTGCAGTAGGTACTGGGAGATGAAGGAGCTGACATAAGATAGAGTAGCATGGAGAGCTGCATCAAACCAGTCTCTGGACTGAAGACCACAACAACAGCAACAGAGATAAAACAGACCACCTTTCCTTACTGAATAAATGAAATTTTCTTACATTTCTACAAAAAAGCTTTCATTTCAGTTCGATTGAAATATCTGTAACAAGAGAAAACTATCACAACGATATAAGTAAACAAAATATTTTATGGGATATTTTGGGCATACGAAGTGGACAGTGACTCCTGGAAAACCTACCGTGTGGTATAGATCTGCTAACTAAATTATTATTACTTGGAGCCGATCCGCGGTAGTTTCCTCGTTCTTTCTTAAGTGATTATGCCATGATACAGCTTTGATTCAGAAATATAGTCTTTCCTGACGCCGTCCTCACATGCTGAACAGAAGGTATGGATAAAAAATGTATGTAGCAAGGCGAGGAGTAGGAGGTACCAATACATGTACAATCTATCGTTATCAAATATTTGTCCCTCCAAGCCAAGAGCTATAATCAGCACTCTCCACATTTTACACTTGTGTTCGGTTTGTAGGTCGCTCAACTGCGTGGTCATCAGCCCTTACACTTGTGTGTGTGTGTGTGTGTGTGTGTGTGTGTGTGTGTTCCAATATCGAGTGCCAAGTGTTCGATTTTTTAGACTGTTCGGTATTTCAGTCCAGAATTCGGTACCGAAATATGAGTGGTTCCCTATTTTCAGAATTTCATTGATATTACTAATTTATTTATTGATTCGTAAATCAGCAAAACGATAATAGCAGTTCCATGCGGCAATGCCCTTGTGCAAAGAGTCTTCAGCCACAATCATTATATATGGTCTGACGCTAGAAACAAATTGGCGCCGACAAGGGCTAAAAGCAGAATTATACATTCGTTACACTTTGAAGTTTGCAACATGCAACGACTTTTACCAAAGAGTTACAGGTAAAAAAAAAAAAAATCCGCCGAAAGATGTAAATCGCAATGGTAAACATAGTTTTTAAGGTTTACGAAGTGTTTTATTGTCTTCACCCTCAGCTCTCAGCTCAGCAGATCATTCACCAGGCATGGCACTTTTTGGTAATTTTAAAGCGAGATTGTAGAGTCTGTCCGGGAAGTCCCCGAAGCTCTTGGTCAAGAAAAGAGTACTGTAATAAGAACTGACAATCCACGAAATCTTCAAAAAATGTGCCCGAACAGATATCCTGATGACAGGGTGGCATCTCTTGCACATAATGAGGATAGATCAAAAAACTGTACGAACCGGTACACATCGCACATTTGCCACAATGCACGAGACGCAGCGTTCACACGATTTATATTCACCAAAATCGGTCTACGTCAGGGGTGTACAGATGTGTTACCACCCGGGACACAAATTTCTCGCTGTGACTATGTAATGGCGGCAAGTTAAAACACAACTTATTATTCCGTTTTAGGATCCTCCTGCCCCAATGTTAACTAGACTGGGCACGAAAGAATTAAGTTCTACAAGACCTCGCTCTCTTCTTTTCGAGAGGGAATGAAATTTGATTAAAAAAAAAAAAAAATTACAGTAACGAATGGTGACGGGTGGGCCGCGATCGGATCAAAGCCGGGCAGCATGTGATCCACGGTCTGTGCATCCTTGGTCTCCATAATTTTAGTTTGTTGTTATGTAGTCATTCAATGCTGACCGCGGTACGTCAAGTTCAATTACTTTTTTAAAGATAGATTCCATTAGAGACTACTTACTTTATTGAATGATGTCGGGCCCACATTTCCTTAGCTTACGAAGTAGCCTGTCTTTGACGCAGTCTGAAGCAATAGTACGTTTTTTCTTTTTCGATCAGGGTCGACGTACCAAAGCAACATCTAAACGCACTTATTTTCTGTGTCACTGTTTGCCCCGTCTTTTGTCATTTGTGCACCCACTCACGCACGTCACTATGCGCTCCTCAGTAGTATAATTGTCTGTCCTGCAACAGGCATACTTCACAGCTGAAACAGAACAATACAACGTTGACAACCACGTTTTTCATGAGCTTCAACATTAGGATACGAATGAAATAACTATTCATTTCCTAGTTGTGCGAAGTCAAGTGAGGTACTTCTAGGAAACACAGTATATAAGATTTATCTTCTGTGAACGAATTTTTACACCTATGATAGAAATTTAAAAACAAAATCTATGGAAACAGAATATTCATAAAAACCGAATTTAAATGAGGCTTTTCACTGAAGACACTTCCCTTACTTAGGTCTGTAGAATAACAGTATCGCTTGCATTTTGAGGAAGTATACTATAAAAGAAGTTCAGAAACCGACAAATAAATTTAATAAATGGGAGCGCCCTCAAATTAATGCGCATCTGAGATACGCTATGAACGAGTAAGAAAATCATGTCATCGAAAATACGTTGCATTCGTTGTATCAAAAGATAAGTGTGCCTGAAAATGAAGTGAATTTCTGTAGTGACATGTTTTTTGGAACACAAAAGGCACTCAAAGCAGGTGAGCTCCCCCTAACTGCACATGCACCAAACAAAGGTGATCTGGTTATCGATTTCAATGGATCGGAGGTCTCGGTAATACTTGTCTCAGTTTAGGTTAATCTGTGAGGCTGTTGATGACGTTGAACGTGAAAACAAATTTAATTGTTACAAGAAGCAAGAAACAAGAATGCTTACTGGGAAAGCATGCGGGTTAGAGATAGTACTATTATTTCGAAACTCATTTTTGCCAAGTAAATAATGCCATGTAGATGTAGAAATAATGCGTAGTCACAAGAAAGACTAGCTTGCAACCTACGTTATATACACTATGTGGTCAAAAGTATCCGGACACCTGGCTGATAATGACAAGTTCTGGCGCCCTCCATCGGTAATGTTGGAATTCACTATGGTGTTGGGCCACCCTTAGCTTTGATGACAGCTTCCACTCTCGCAGGCATACGTTCAGTCAGGTGCTGGAAGGTTTCTTGGGGAATGGCAGCCCATTCTTCACGAGTGCTGCACGGAGGAAAGGTATCGATGTCGGTCGGTGAGGCCTGGCACGAAGTCGGCGTTCCAAAACATCCCAAAGGTGTTCTGTAGGATTCAGTTCAGGACTCTGTGCAGGCCAGTCCATTACAGGGATGTTATTGTCGTGTAACCACTCCACCACAGGCCGTGCATTATGAACTGGTGCTCGATCGTGTTGAAAGATGTAATCGCCATCCCCGAATTGCTCTTCACCAGTGGGAAGGAAGAAGGTAGGTCAGTTCTGTGATAGTGCCACGCAAAAAAAAAAAAAAAAAAAAAAAAAAAAAAAAAAAAAAAAACAGGGGGTGCAAGCCCCCTCCATGAAAAATACGTCCACACCATTACACCAACGCCTCCGAATTTCCTGTTGGCACTACACATGCTGGCAGATGACGCTCACCGGGCATTCGCCATACCCACATCCTGCTATCGGACCGTCACATTTTGTACCGTGATTCATCACTCCACACAACGTTTTCCCACGGTTCAATCGTCCAATGTTTACGCTATTTACACCAAGAGAGGCGTCGTTTGGCATTTACCGGCGTGATGTGTGTCTTATGAAATCCGTTTTCTCACCTTCCACCTAACTGTCATAGTACTTGCAGTGGATCCTGATGCAGTTTGGAATTCCTGTGTGATGGCCTGTTACACATCACGACCCTCTTCACCTGTCGGCGATCTCTGTCAGCCAACAGACGAGGTCGGTCTGTACGCTTTTGTGCTGTACGTGCTCCTTTACGTTTCTATTTCACTATCACATCGGAAACAATGGTCCTAGGGATGTTTAGGAGTGTGGAAATCTCAAGACGTATGACACAAGTGACACCCAATCATCTGACCACGTTCGAAGTCCGTGAATTCCGTGGAGCGCCCCATTCTGCTCTCTCACGAGGTCCAATGACTACTGAGGTCGCTAATATGGAGTACCTGGCAGTAGGTGGCAGCACAACGCACCTAATATGAAAAACGTATGTTCTTGGGGGTGTCCGGATACTTTTGATCACATAGTGTACATGACGTAATCCAACACTCTATATGTCAAAATTACAAATACTTATATATAAATCATCACATGATTACACGGTTACTATACTATGTCATTGTAAGTAATTCAATAATGAGGATGTGAAAAGTAATGATAAACTGTCAGGTTGTATATACACTTTTAAAGAGTATACTCTGGATCACTGTGGTGGTAGGAATTGATTTTCGTTGTTCAATGAGCATAAAATATCGAACAGTAGCTAGGCCTTCCATCTGCACTTGTTTGTTTGTTATGTGGACTAGAGGGATATCTGTTTCTCTCGGAGACTTATGCGTCGCAACTGGACTGCAGCCGCAAAGGATACAGCAATGCCTGTGTTATTTATGTTACTACTTTCGAGACGGAGTTAGCAGTAGCCCTGCACCGCCGAACGTTTGCCGGGGAGCAGACACTTTAAAATCGTCGCTTCTAGCCGTCTGCGTTGGAAATTTGTTGTTGGGAGCCATCTTTGTACTGACGTCGACGTTGCAGCAAATGTTAAGTCACCTAACTACTGGAAAAAGGTAACAATATCTTATTTCATTAAGTGAAATCATTCATATTTGGGACCAATGTAGCGCAATGTAACACACCAGAAGATAGGAGTTTTCCTACCTGTGTAATAAGCTTCAACGCCATATCTTTAGTAATCGCTTTTTTATTTGGCGTTACTATTAAGAATCTATCTCGTGCATTTGTTAATAACCACATGCAATCATATTTGCGTTGTGACAGTTGCTAAGTTAAAGCACCTGTAACAATACTGAGCTGTACAGACATTTTGTGGCGTCAGTAGATAATAGATCTCGATAAGAATAACCTTAGAATCTGGAAAAAACTACTGTAAGAGAACAATACAAAGTTTGATCACATTATGTGTTTAGGTAGGCCTAACTGCCTTTTGTATAAAGTAGTTTTCAGGATGCATAAGCGTACGTAATTAGCTACTTTTAATGCTGAAACTACACTAAAATTGTACAGTCAAACTAGTTCTTCGAAAGCAGCCGCTATCTTGATCTGTTTCGTAACGTATATATTCCCCGCAAAAGCAATTGTAAAACTGTACACAACGTATTTGACCAAACAACGGTCTCATTAAAAATTCTACTTTTCCAAAGCTATGCCGAACATTATTTTCACTGTTCAAATATTACTGCGCCATAGATGTTTCTGTAATAATTTATTTCAAATTAACGTACATTTTCCAGCGACGTCACTGGCTACAGTGCTCTGCTATATTCAAATGCTTTTTGTCGTTATAGGGCCGTACTGGCATATACATTTCAAGCAAGCGTCAGAGATACATCACACAACATTACCGCTGACATAAACATATCTTTGCTCTCGCGGACAGAAGCTTATTTTAGCCTTTAACAACGGTATTATGCATACAGCACTTCTACTGTCACCTCTGCTTTCATTAATATCTAAAGAGAATTCCGCCGAAAATGCAGCGATTTACTTTCGCCTGCCTTGTTAACAATTTTTAACTTCCAGAGAAGCGTGATGAGTGGTGAATTTTGAGTAAAGCCTACACATAGTTGTGGTTGCCATGTCAAAATTTGCTTCTTTTGCCAAAACGCAGCAAAGTTTACACTGTCTCACCTCACTAGCATGTTTTGCAGGCACAGGTGGGAGAGAATTGTGAAACAGTGCTTTATTAAGATTATTTGGTGCGGAACTGAGGGAAAGTAAAATCAGTATCTTATGAAAAAACACATCCTTGATACAAAAAAACTTGTAATGTATTCACATGTGTTGTTCCAAAACCTATAGCATTTCTGGTTTCATCAGTTGTCGATGACCCTTAAAAATTACATTCTTTTATCAAAACAGTTTGTAGTTATTGGAATTAAGCGGTAGATAATGAGGTTTTACATAATAGCGGTATGGTAAAATACTCTCATTTTTGTGTGCTATCTTTTGCCAAAATCCCATTTCGATATCTGAAATCGTTTTTGAATTCTGAGGAATGTTGTGGATATTCCGCTCTGGCTTTATCGCTGGTGCGGTGCGATCGCAAATGAGTGTCCTACATCACATCAGTTTTCTCGAGATTGATGGACAGTTCCATACCTCTACCCAAGTCTTAAGAAAAATTCAATATGTTAGCTAAAGTTCATACGCAACAACATGTTATGTACGCTCCTGGAAATTGAAATAAGAACACCGTGAATTCATTGTCCCAGGAAGGGGAAACTTTATTGACACATTCCTGGGGTCAGATACATCACATGATCACACTGACAGAACCACAGGCACATAGACACAGGCAACAGAGCATGCACAATGTCGGCACTGGTACAGTGTATATCCACCTTTCGCAGCAATGCAGGCTGCTATTCTCCCATGGAGACGATCGTAGACGTGCTGGATGTAGTCCTGTGGAACGGCTTGCCATGCCATTTCCACCTGGCGCCTCAGTTGGACCAGCGTTCGTGCTGGACGTGCAGACCGTGTGAGACGACGCTTCATCCAGTCCCAAACATGCTCAATGGGGGACAGATCCGGAGATCTTGCTGGCCAGGGTAGTTGACTTACACCTTCTAGAGCACGTTGGGTGGCACGGGATACATGCGGACGTGCATTGTCCTGTTGGAACAGCAAGTTCCCTTGCCGGTCTAGGAATGGTAGAACGATGGGTTCGATGACGGTTTGGATGTACCGTGCACTATTCAGTGTCCCCTCGACGATCACCAGTGGTGTACGGCCAGTGTAGGAGATCGCTCCCCACACCATGATGCCGGGTGTTGGCCCTGTGTGCCTCGGTCGTATGCAGTCCTGATTGTGGCGCTCACCTGCACGGCGCCAAACACGCATACGACCATCATTGGCACCAAGGCAGAAGCGACTCTCATCGCTGAAGACGACACGTCTCCATTCGTCCCTCCATTCACGCCTGTCGCGACACCACTGGAGGCGGGCTGCACGATGTTGGGGCGTGAGCGGAAGACGGCCTAACGGTGTGCGGGACCGTAGCCCAGCTTCATGGAGACGGTTGCGAATGGTCCTCGCCGATACCCCAGGAGCAACAGTGTCCCTAATTTGCTGGGAAGTGGCGGTGCGGTCCCCTACGGCACTGCGTAGGATCCTACGGTCTTGGCGTGCATCCGTGCGTCGCTGCGGTCCGGTCCCAGGTCGACGGGCACGTGCACCTTCCGCCGACCACTGGCGACAACATCGATGTACTGTGGAGACCTCACGCCCCACGTGTTGAGCAATTCGGCGGTACGTCCACCCGGCCTCCCGCATGCCCACTATACGCCCTCGCTCAAAGTCCGTCAACTGCACATACGGTTCACGTCCACGCTGTCGCGGCATGCTACCAGTGTTAAAGACTGCGATGGAGCTCCGTATGCCACGGCAAACTGGCTGACACTGACGGCGGCGGTGCACAAATGCTGCGCAGCTAGCGCCATTCGACGGCCAACACCGCGCTTCCTGGTGTGTCCGCTGTGCCGTGCGTGTGATCATTGCTTGTACAGCCCTCTCGCAGTGTCCGGAGCAAGTATGGTGGGTCTGACACACCGGTGTCAATGTGTTCTTTTTTCCATGTCCAGGAGTGTAGTACGCACCAAGCGCAGAGTAATAGCGACCTCCATTGCATCCTCTTCCGAATTTCGCGCACTGTCTTACTTTCACGTATGTATCACAGTAACTATGACCATTAACGAAATGATGGGCACATCATCATGAACCTCACATACAAAGCTAATAGTAAAGCAAAAATGATTTTCCTTTACCGAATAGTTTCTGTAAGATCGTTTGAAAAAGATGGCAGGGTGCGCTCCTCGATTCTATCATCGCTGACCGGCCGAAAGGCGGAAAACACTTATCGGACTCGTCTTCCGAACTAGAATGAACTCGCCCAGCGCTTTGAACGAAAACTGTTCGCTGCGCGTCGGACACCGTATCCTGCGCAAGGTATATTTATGAACCATTAAATTGTTGAGAGGTGAAGGAAGACCCATTTACTATTTGCACTAGGCATGGTTGAATGCAGGACATATCCGAATTAACGTCAGGGCAGACAATGCCTTAAAGTCATCTAAACAAGCGTTTCATTCCGGATTATCCACTGGAAACAAGGTCCCATCGGACAAAGATAAACGCGTCATAATCTCACTCGCTGAGAGCAAAGCAGGTTTCGTCGAAGGTTATTTCTGGGTTTCGGAATCCAAGAAACAGTGAAGATTATCATGACGAGATGTGCGCCGATACGTTGGAAAAGTGGTATAATGATGTTCTTCCACGGCTTCCGGAAAAAAATAAAAAGCAGTTACTGTTTTTTATAACGTGCAGCACCATTCTCGCCGAAAAGAAAAGGCTGCTAATGCGAACTCCAATAAGCAAGGTATATCGGAACGGCTGAAATCTAAAAATATCGCTTTTGAAGAGCGTTTGTTGAAGAAAAAACTACTAGAAAACGTTAAAGAAAACGAACCGACAGACAATGAATACTCAGGAGATGAAATAGATGAAATGACTAAAAGTGCAGGGAAAACTGTTCTTCCAAATCCTCCGTACCACTGCGCATTAAAAGCTATCAAATTAATTTAAGGCAAGCTCTGGGAGGTTGTAGGGCACATCAAAACAAATGTTTTTCCCTAATGTCATTTTTCCCTATGAGGAGTATTTAACCCGGTGGAGGCCGTATTACGCTCTTCAGTTGTTAAAAGGCCGTATTACGTACTTCAGAGCGTATTACGCTCTTCAGTTGTAGGCAACTGCTGTCCACCAGCATAGTAGTGCATTGTCTCTGTTTACAAATGGAGCGATACACCTGGAGTGATTACACTGGTATGGTTGCGTGCGTACTACGTAGCGCACCACAACGGACGAGCTGCACAGCGGGCTTATCAACAACCATCTCCTAATCGCCGTATCCCGCATCATACGACCTTTGCTGCTGTGTACCAACGTCTACGTGAGACCGGGTCATTAAGCAGATTACCTGGACAGAGACGCCGTCCTACGGTAAGAGCGCTGCAACTTGAGGAAGCTGTCTTGCAGCATGTGGAGCGGGCTCCTTCAATCGGCACTCGTGCAATTGCACGTAACACGGGGACGAATCAGACGAATGTAAGAACAGTCCTTCGAGAGCAATTGTTACGTCCATTTCACTTACAGCGTGTCCACAACCTGGAACCAGTTGATTATCCACGCAGAGCACAGTTTTCGCAGTGGTACCTGGGTCACTGTGAAATGCATCCTACATTTCCATCCTCTGTGTTGTTTACCGATGAAGCAACGTTCGGGCGTGATGGAGTCTTCAACATGCACAATTCGCATGTTTGTAGTGAGGATAACCCACACGCCACAGTTACTAGCGCTCATCAAGTGCGGTTCTTCGTTAATGCGTGGGTCGGTGTTGTTGGGGACTGTTTAACTGGGCCGTATCTGCTACCTAGGCCATTAAATGGCAGGCACTATTACAATTTTCTCGCCAGAGAATTGCCAGAATTGCTGGAAAACGTCCCGCTCCCTACAAGACAACGCATGTGGTTCCGACATGACGGGGCGCCGGCACAATTCAGTCGTCGTGTGCGTCGATTCCTGGACCGACGGTTCCCAGAAACGTGGATTGACACAGGTGGTCCTGTACCATGGCCTCCTCGATCCCCAGATATGTCCCGTCTGGACTTTTTTGTTGGTTTAATTAATTTGTCGCCAGAGAAATCTTCCTCTACCGATTTAAATACTCCTCATAGGAAAAAATTAAATTAGGGAAAAATATTTGTTTTGATGTCCGCTACAACCTCCCAGAGTTTGTCGGTTTAAATACTTTTCACCCTGTAGAAGAAAGAGAAGAGCTTTTTGTTATAAATCCGAATGAAAATAGTTCGAGTTCGACAGAGCGAAATTAATTTTATCTTTTCCTTAACGTTATCGTAACTGGTACTGTTACTGATATCGGTTACGTTTGAATCTGCTATGCCGACTGTCGGTTTTTAAGCTTTCATCAATTACATTGTAGCCAAAGTTCACAACAAAGAACAAACTGTTTCTCACGAGCGACGCGCGCTTCGCTGTGACGACAGCTCGGCGGCCTACACGAAGGATTTTCGTCACCCCTGTTTTCAATCTAAAGGGTGGTGGACCCATGAAACTGTTTATGTTTCATGCTAGCTATCTGTAAACAGATTAACAGCGCCCAGTCCCAGTTGTAGGTTGATGAGCTAATGGTTTCGAGGTGCAACGAAAATTGTACTATCAGTATTTCGCATATTTATTGAGCGAGTTTAAGAATTTGGAGTGCTTTCACAATCTATTCGTTAAGAGATACAATCTTATTTTAAAGATTGGACACAGTAAGCCAGTACTACAATTAAGAAACGGCCTATATCTCTTGACGCGGCGTGATTCACTGCGCGCAAATACCCAGATTATATTCATACAATATATGAGAATGAGAGCACTTAGCGATTTTCAACAAAGTATAAATATAATTTCGAACCTTTGCGAAAATTATTCGCAGACACCACTCGAGAAAATGGTGAAAGGAAATAAATTTTTCGCTCCCTAAGTTTTCGCTGTTCGTGCAGTAAAACTTCTGCATCAGGCACGATGTTTTAGTTAATTACTTGTTTACCGCTAACTCTGTTCGCAACACATTTTGCAGCAGTGCCCTCTTGTACCAGTGAGTTTACCTGCAAAATCATATCACTGCAGGACACATAGTTCATAAGATATTACATCGTAAACACACAGATCGAGTGTTTCACGATCTCTCATAGCTGCTGCAACTTATGTACGTTTAAACCCGCATCTCTATTCAAGCCTTGGTTTACCTCTACAACTTGTGCCCCTGGCTTTCCGTTACACTTTATTAATTTACCTATATTACGAACGTTGTATACAAGAGCGAAATGGTCATTTGTTGATGATACGTCAGATCCAAAGTTTCATCGAACTGGACTGGCTATAATACTTTCGAATGACTACATACACATTCATATTCCTGAACAAAGACTTAGCGAATGCAGCAGCCGCCGCCAGAGAAACCACAGCAACAGGGAAGTAACCGATTCTGTGACATTTTACGAGTTTCTAAATACGCTATGTGATCAAATCAATCCGGGCACCTCCAAAAACATGTTTTTCATATTAGGTGCAGTGCGCTACCACTCACTGCCAGGTACTCCATATCAGCGACCTCAGTAGTCATTAGACATCTTGAGAAAGCAGAATGGGGCGCTCCGTGGAACTCAAAACACTTCGAACGCGGTCAGGTGATTGGGTATCACTTGTGTCATACGTGTGCACGCGAGATTTCCACGCTCCTAAACATCCGTAGCCCCACTATTTGCAATGTGATACTAAAGTGGAAACGTAAAGGGACACATACAGCATTTTTATATTTTCTCCCTTCATCAATTAAATTCAATACTTCTTCTGTTACCCAAGGATTTCTACTAACCCTCGTCTTTTTACCTACTTGATCCTCTGCTGCCTTCACAACTTCATCCCTCAGAGCTACCCATTCTTTTTCTAGTGTATTTCTTTCCCTCATTTGTGTCATTTGTGTCCTTATGCTCTCCCTGAAACTCTGTACAACCTCTGGTTTAATCAGTTTGTCCAGGTCCCATCTCCTTAAATTCCCACTTTTTTGCAGTTTCTTCAGTTTTAATCTACAGTTCATAAACAATAGATTGTGCTCAGAGTCCACATTTGCCCCTGGAAATGTCTTACAATTTAAAACATGGTTCCTAAATCTCTGTCTTACCATTATATAATCTATCTGATACCTTCTAGTATTTCCAGGATTCTTCCATGTGTACAACCTTCTTTTACGATTCTTGAACCAAGTGTTAGCTATGATTAAGTTACGCTCTGTGTAAAATTCTACCAGGCGGCTTCCTCTTTCATTTCTTACCCCCAAATCATATTCACCTACTATGTTTCCTTCTCTCCCTTTTCCTGCTGTCGAATTCCAGTCACCCATCACTATTAATTTTTGTCTCCCTTCACTACCAGAATAATTTCTTTTATCTCATCATACATTTCTTCAATTTCTTCATCATCTGCAGAGCTAGTTGGCATATAAACTTGTACTACTGTAGTAGTACAATAATGCGTTCACTATACTGTTTGTAGTAGCTTACCCGCACTCTTATTTTTTTTATCCATTCTTAATCCTATTCCTGCATTACCCCTATTTGATTTTGTATTTATAACCCTGTATTCACCTGACCGGTAGTCTTGTTCCTCCTGCCACCGAACTTCACTAATTCCTACTATATCTAACTTTAACCCATCCATTTCCCTTTTTAAGTTTTCTAACCTACCTGCCCTATTACGGGATCTGACATTCCACGCTCCGATCCGCGGAACGCCAGTTTTCTTTCTCCTGATAACGACGTCCTCTTGAGTAGTCCCCGCCCGGAGATCCGAATGGGAGACTATTTTTACCTCCGGAATATTTTACCCAAGAGGACATCATCATCATTTAACCATACAGTAAAGCTGCATGCCCTCGGGAAAAATTACGGCTGTAGTTTCCCCTTACTTTCAGCCGTTCGCAGTACCAGCACAGCAAGGCCGTTTTGGTTAGTGTTACAAGGCCGGATCAGTCAATCATCCAGACTGTTGCCCCTGCAACTACTGAAAAGGCTGCTGCCCCTCTTCAGGAACCACACACTTGTCTGGCCTCTCAACAGATACCCCTCCGTTGTGGTTGCATCTACGGTACGGACATCTGTATCGCTGAGGCACGCAATCCTCCCCACCAACTAGATGGTTATTATTGTAAAATGCGGCTGAGAATCACGGGGCGCTGTTTGACGACCACTGCTCTAAAATATCAGCAACATTGCCCAGGTGTGCTGCAAAATTGCCGTCTAGTGGAGCACATTGCAGAAATGTTGGCGGCAACGCTATTGCTCCCAAATATAGTGGTAAAATATAGCTCACCTAAACTTATCTTCAGTAGAATTTCGGACACATTTACAGATGAGCGACGGAACAGTTTCGGTCTTCGTATCGGGAATAACAAGTCTTCATTATCGAGAATAATTAACTTTTTCTTTACGGATAAATACGCCTGTATATTCTATATTTAAGTACGAAATAAATCAGATTAGTGATATCCTGATTTGTTTCCAGGTACCTGGAGAGGCCTTGACTAAAGAAGTCTCTTGTATAGTTAGAGAGTGCTGAGATCTAACTGCATCAAATACTGAGCTTCTGCTATAATATTGATATCTTTTTCGCCTTTTTCACGTCTTAAATATAAATTAGAGTAATGTTCAAAATGATTGCTATATTTAGAGCAAATTATTTCGGTGACACTTTTATGAGTCCATTGCGAAAGGAATTTCTTGCGTTTTATTTGCCTCGCTATTTTTCTTCTTTTCCTTTCTGGAAACGTTGTTCTACTTTTACGACTTTCTTCCACTATTAGTCGAACAAATGCTCGTGGCGATTTTAACTCTCGTAACTCTCGTAAATCTCGTCTTCCACTTTAACACGTAGCCGTAACATCAACAGAAGTGCCGTAAACCTGTCAGTGATTCACCTATTTACGTAAAGTAATCCTCTTTAATTTGAATCTGCTTTGCTCTGCCTTTCTTTCCGCCCTCCTTGAGCCACGAGCAAACCTATTTCCTCTCCTATTCTCTCTCTCTCTCTCTCTCTCTCTCTCTCTCTCTCTCTCTCTCTCTCTAATAAACAAGAGTGCTCGTAGCAGATTTATGTATACAACCTGCGTTTCTCCTTTAGAGTATTTTGTCACTGGAGCCTTAAAGGGAAAAGTATACCTGAGAAGCGAAACTGCAAGACACATTTTTCAGCTCGTTCAAATACAAGTTCCAGATTTCCGTCGTATTTAATTTCAGCTAAGAGAACGGTTATTGCTTAGGAACGTAGTAGACATACAAACACATCTGTCCATCGCGACAACATTCTACATTGATAAGTTAAGCGTATTCTGTACAAGACATTGAATTTAGTGAACAGGATTTCGGAATTGTTACAGAAAAGGCGAAGCTTGTGTATTCACAAACGAAGCAACATGATCCAAAGCAGGTAATTAGCAAAATTACTCTTAAGTCAGTCATGTCGTGGTCTGCTTGGTAACACTTCCAGTGTTGCGTAACCAGTAGCAACGCCTTGAAATGGCAGACAGCTGCTCTCCCGTAACTAGCCCTCTATGACTAAAGCTGCTACGGTAGACGTCACATGACCAACGCTATAATTTTAAGCTACAGATTGCACTCTACTCACAACTAAGTGCGCATGTATTTAGTTTACTGAATTTCGTTACCTCTGAAAAACATGCCTGCTCACAAAATGCAGAAGCTCTTTTACATTGTCTACTTCCATCCTCTTTCTTATATCCAATGGTGTCACGCAAATGATAAAACCATCTCGTCTTCCAGGTGAACTGCTCGTCTTTTCAAAATTTTGACATTCAGGACGTGCCGCTATAGCCATCTCAACAGTAGGAAGTACGACAATGGTTTCAACTGTTGCAGATTACTCATAGGGCTAACCCTACCTTTGTACGAAGTTGTATATCCTTACACCAATGATGTGACGCCATGCAAGCCATTTTCGGTTCAGTTAAGACAGTGCGAAGGGAAGGACAACACAACACGTAATCCACGACCGGACAAATTATCCGGTGCTGCCAGGGGCTACCAACCTGTCGCGCTGAACCCACAGCTAATGAGGCGGACAGCCAGAGTGCTTTATTGCAAAGAGCATTATTCTGTCACTGCTAGCTAATTTCTGCCACGAAACTATCTTCAAGTGTTGCACGTGTCCCTTATGTGCCTCCTTCCGGCAGCAGACGAAACTATCTATTGCATATCTGTATGACAAATTCTCACACTGGAATAAGTAAGCACCGGCCGTGGTAGCCGAGCGGTTCTAGTCGCTTCAGTCTGGAACCACGCGACCCCTACGGTCGTAGGTTCGAATCCTGCCTCGGGCATGGATGTGTGTGATGTCCTTCGGTTAGTTAGGATTAAGTAGATCTAAGTTCTAGGGGACTGATGACCTCAGATGTTAAGTCCCATAGTGCTCAGAGCCATTTGAACCAAGACAATAAGTAAGCGAGTCGATTACACAGATGAACGGAACCATAACGCACTCTGTGAATACACCGCTTCCACTTGCTGTATAAACGTGAATAGAGCCTTACATTAAGTTCAGTTGCATAATATAGCTTCCAAACAGATAGTGTTGTACACGATGTGCCTCCTCCCTCGCAAGTAGTATACAGCCAGTTCCACAAGGAAGTGTACGCCGTTATCAGTATGAAATAAAAGACACTATTATAAACATATGTTTACGTGAAAATAATTGCTATTACAAATTCCTCAATTACCTAGTAGTTCATCCAATCGCCGCCATCATCGATGGTAGCTTGCCACCTTTTTGGCATGTTTCATGAGATTTTCTGCATTTTCTCTCGGTAACGATCTCCATATCGTCCTCATTGTATGTGACGGCTGCTTCAAAGTATACATTGGCTTTCCTTTAAGCTTCATCGTAATAATACGACCAAACGTTTCGATCAGATTTGCAGCCGGAGGCATTGCAGGCCAATCTATCGTGGACGCCCCTTGTCTTGTTTCCATGCCGTGCGGAGAAGCATGCGATGTTTCGGATCATTATCCTCTTCAAGCACCCAGTTTGCCTCTTTCGAACCAAACAGATTCTTAACGGATCTCAGAAGGCATTTTTGATAAATATTGCACATTTTTGCACTGCCTCGTGACGCTTCAGATATTTTGCTCTCATTTTAAACTCCAACTGACAAAGTAACACATTCAACTTTCATACTTACTATATATACGGTATGCAAAAGCACACTGAGTACAGATTCGACACACTATCAGAGATGTCGCTGAGCACGTTACATTTAAAATTGTGCCGTAGACTCTCTTGTGGAACTGACTGTTCATAATGCGAATTATCGTACTCAGAACCAGTCGTAATCCTTTGTAGTCGACTGGAGACTTAAATGGCTATAGGGTGGAAGTTTACTAAGCCGACCCAGTAGATCAGGAAAGTATTGCCCTGATGACGGAGTACGTGGCGCGAGGATATGAGCTTTTTTTAATTTTCGTATTGACCAACTAGCATCACGTTATAACTTGAGTTCCTCTTTTTCCGCCCGCATCTCGTGGTCGTGCGGTAGCGTTCTCGCTTCCCACGCCCGGGTTCCCGGGTTCGATTCCCGGCGGGGTCAGGGATTTTCTCTGCCTCGTGATGGCTGGGTGTTGTGTGCTGTTCTTAGGTTAGTTAGGTTTAAGTAGTTCTAAGTTCTAGGGGACTGATGAGCATAGATGTTAAGTCCCATAGTGCTCAGAGCCATTTGAACCATTTTTGAACCTCTTTTTCCTTATTGTTGTTTCCTGTTCCTCCAGTACTCCCTCGTTTTCTCCCCATGTTTCCGTTTCCTGTCTTCCGTCCATGTTGATCCAGATTTCTTATTTCTTCTGCATTGAAAACTTTTAAATTTAGTATTATATTCTTAAAAAATTTCTGTCTGTTATTTCGGTTTCTTGGATGTTGTTCCTTTCGAGTTATTTCCTGATTTCTGTAATCCATGCCATTATCGATTCCTTCTTCCAGAAATAAAGGAAATTCTCTTTTGTTAGAAATGGTTCAAATGGCTCTGAGCACTATGCGACTTAACTTCTGAGGTCATCAGTCGCCTAGAACTTAGAACTAATTAAACCTAACTAACCTAAGGACATCACACACATCCATGCCCGAGGAGGATTCGAACCTGCCACCGTAGCGGTCACGCGGTTCCAGACTGTAGCGCCTAGAACCGCAGGGCCACACCGGTCGGCCTCTCCTTTTGTTGGCTTGGTTTCATTGGTTCGGTAGAGATGGCGGAAAAGATGAATCTTCTTTTAGCCGTTACTTGTGATATTTATTGATTGGCGACTCCATGTTGTCTTGTGCACTACGCCAGATAACAGGTATACTTGAAAAAAGAGACAGCATTGGTCGTATATTTTTTTACTATTGCAAAATCGATTTTCTGTCACTGAGTGACCATCTTCAGTGCTATATTGTATAACTTAAATTGGGATGCACTGTTGTCACTAAGCTTACGGCAGTCACATAGACTCTCTATGTGATTGGCGTAAGCTTAGTGACAACAGTGCATCCCAATTTAAGTTATACAATATAGCACTAAAGATGGTCACTCAGTGACAGAAAATCGATTTTGCAATAGTAAAATAATATACGACCAATGCTGCCTCTTTTTTCAAGTACTTCTGATATTTTCTCCATATTTTTGTAGATCCCTTCATTACTTCTTTCTTTCCAGCTAACTATAGCTTACACTGTGCCTGTTTTTTTTTTTCCTTAATAATCCGTATTTCAGATACCTCTGTTCTGTCCAGCTCATTGTTCAGCGTTAGTCATTCGCATCCATACAAACATCCTGGTCGCACTACTGTCGTGTACTGTTTTAACTCTGTTTTCCTGGATATTCATTTCTTGTTCTAAATAATCTTCGTCAAATCATATGTATTCTCCATTTTGTTAACTCTTACATCTAGTGCAACTTTTTCTATTCTATTTTTTTAAAAGTTTCTTAAACATATTTAAATTTACTTACTCTCTCTATTTTACTTATTTGTGTTTCCATATGAATTGTGAAGGGTATTTTATAATCGTCAAGAATTTTGTTTTTCTGGCTGAATTTTGAGACCTCTTCTAATTTCCATTTCTGCCAGAAGATTTATTTGAATAACTGTGTCTGTCAGATCTTCTGAAAATATTGCACAATCGTCTGCAAAAGACAGGAATTTTGCCGTAATTCCATTAGTTTACCTTCCTAAAATTACCAGTTCCATTTTGTGATTTTTTAGCTCCAAATTCCAGATCCTTGCAGTTTTTTTCTAGAACGCAATTAAACTGTAAATGTAATATTCCATTCCGTTGTCTAACACAAGTTTTTTTTTTTAAATGGCCCAGATTTTTCTCCCATTACTTTAACCATAGAAATCGTATTTGTTAGACTTCCGAAGAATATGTTTGCTAATTTAGCTTTAACACCAAATTCTCAAATGATTTTATCTCGTGTTTCTCTGTCTACCGAAACAGACGCTTTCTTGAAATCAATAAATCATACTATTAAAAGTTTTCTGGCTAAAGCTGTGGGGCAAATTACTGATTTTAAGTTAAAAATCTGTTCGGTGCAGTGTCTTCCGTTTCGAAAACCATCCTTATATTTTCCCAGTTGTTTGTCTAAAGTTTCTACAGTTCTGTCGAGGAGAATTTTTGATGAATTTTGAATGCCACTGGCAGAAGTGACACTCCTCTGTAATGGCTGACATTTTGTTTGTCTCCCTTTTTGTGTAGTGGGTGGACTAATGCTACTTCCCAGTCTTGTGGAATCTTTTCAGTTTTCAAAATTTATAGACTTTGGTTCTGACTATTTCAATAATTCTGCTGTAATGGAATATTCATCTATTGCTTTGTTATTTTTGAGTGGTTTGATGGCTTCTTGAATTTCTTGCTCTCTTGATTGGAAATCGTACTCCAGAATTTGTGGTATTGCTGGAAGTATCAATTTAAATGTTGGAACTGGACAGTTTAAAAGTCTGTCACATCATTTAGCGAGTATTTGACAATGTTCTTTGTTATTTACTCCTATTTTACCATTTTCATGTTTTACACAAATACCTATTACGTATGTGGTTGATAACACAAAAATCCTTAGCGGGCTGCGTGTGAGAGTGGAAACCTCTTTAGAAAACAACAAGAATTCCACAACCAGGTATTTTTTCAGAACGGTTGCGCTCTGTTCCTCGACGAGACAAAGCAAACAGATGCGATGTCTTTCGACTTTCCTAAAATATTCGAAAGAGTTCGGCACTGTAGACTAATGGACAAAATTCGAGCTTATGGAATATCGTAGAATCTTTGTGATTGTCATCAGAAAGTTCTAACACCTACTCAGCATGTCATTCTTAATTGGGCGAATCTTCGGAATTATCCTTAGAGAGTGTTGTTATATGTCCAGTATTGTTCATATGAACAGATGATTCGGTGGATAACGTCAGAAAATCTATAAGGTTTCTCGCAAAGGATGTAGCTGTACGAAAGAAAGTCGTAACAACAGAAAATAGTAACCACTGTAAGTGGTCAACATTAGGTTCATTGGCTCACATTTGAACCTCAACACGAAGAAATCAATAGCACTGCGCGTAAACAGGCGGTAATCACATTTCGATTACACCGTGTTATATCACTGGAATCAGTAAAATCGTAAAATATTTAGAAACAGTCGTCTGAAGGGATCATAGCGCAATACAGAATGGTAGGAAACACAGATCCTGGCTGAGATTCCTTAAAAGAACACTAAGGAAATTTTATTCAGTCACGAAATACGTGTCTTAGAAAATATTTTTTTGGCCTATTTTTGAGCATTGTTCGTCAGTCTTGGACTCTCACCAGGTAGGTTTAGAGGGGAAACTAGAAGATATTGCTAACAAAAAGCAGCTCTTACGGCATGGTATAGTGTGTAAAGCGCGGGAGTACTATGTAAATGCTCACCGAATTCCAGCTGTAAGTGCTAGTACAGAAGAGTTCTGCACTACATAGACTTTTAGTGATAACATTCTGAGATTGTGCTTTACGAGATGAGTCATGCGATGTATACTTCCGTCTGTGTATATTTAGGACCGATGAATACAGCAGGTGATTTTAGATTAGAAAATAAATTCAGATTTATCTCAACTTGCAAACATAAAAGTTAAACTCAGGTTATTTTGTTGTGAACTACATTCAGGTTCCACTAGCAAAATTTCACAGATCAAGACAAGTTCAGTTGCATTCGTCACTTCACAGTCTAGTACACTACAAAAGAATGAGTTTCGCTTTGCGCAAATACAAGCTGAAAATAATAACAAAGAAGTTCTTATTAAAACTTCTGCGTTGGTCTAGTTCGAAATTTTTTTCGATCTGTATGATTAATTTAAGGAGAATAAGGTTATGTAGGTAATGAAAAGCAATAATAATGGTTCCCATAAGAATTTTTGGAGCTGCCTCTTATTTCACAAGAAAAAGTTCGAAGCTATTTTATAGACACTTATAGGCACTATAAGAAAGGGAAACTGGAATGAACGATAGCCAAGAATGATTAAGCATCTATTACAAAAATTCTGTTCGGGGTTGACTAGCAGAAACTACACAGTTCGCATTTAATTTTTAATTACCGAACTGTTAAGACAGCTGCACGTACGTTGATGAACAGAAATATTATGTACTTGTTAATCTGTTAGCAAAGCGATATTGGTCTGCCAATACCAAAATGAAGTTGTGCATTGGTGGCTGTGTGATTACGTGTTGCACTATGGATCCGAAGGACTGAGGTTCCCTCCCAAGGAAGACCAGCCAACTTTTTTTTCTGTCTCTTATTTCGCCTCTACCAGTGTTTGTTAATGAGCAAAACGCCGATTTGTATCGTGGTTCGGAGTCCACGTACACATTTTAGGTACATTTTAGCAGTCAGTGATGTGATAAGCAGTACATCATTATAGGAGTACCTGTTAACAAATTCAGACCTGAGGTAACCAGCTGCCCGGTACCTTTTATCAGTCGTATTGAAAAACTGTTTGGTGAATGTCACAGTAACGTCGCTGACAAACGATGCCATAAATAATGTAAATTATGCAACACATACGAGGTGTGGCTAGAAAAAAATCGGACTAGTACTGGTGAAACAATAAAACGAATGCAATAAGGCTGAAAGTCGCGTGGCCTGTCACGTGACTCTCGCTCCGCCTACTGCTCGAGTTTCATCTGCCTCCTGCACTCAGTCTGCCCGTGGCGTCTGTTTTAAGTAGTTGACGTTTTGTCGGTGCGTCGGAAAATGTTGAGTGTACAGAAAGAACAGCATGTTAACATCAAATTTTGTTTCAAACTAGGAAAATCTGCAAGTGAAACCTTTTGTAATGTTACAACAAGTGTACGGCGATGATTGTTTATCGAGAACACAAGTGTTTGAGTGGTTTAAACGATTTAAAGATGGCCGCGAAGACACCAGTGATGACACTCGCACTGGCAGACCATTGTCAGCAAAAACTGATGCAAACATTGAAAAAATCGGTAAACTTGATCGACAAGATCGCCGTTTAACAATCAGAGCAGTGTCTGAGTTAACAGGAGTTGACAAGGGAAGTGTTAGGCAGATTCTTCATGAAAGTTTCAACATGAACAAAGTGTGTTCAAAGATGGTTCCAAAGTGTCTCACAATTGAACAGAAGGAACGCCGAAGAATGATTTGTTCTGACATCCTGGAAAACATTGAAAGTGATCCCGCCTTCTTACAAAATGTTATTACTTGCGATGAATCGTGGTTTTTTACTTACGATCCCGAAACTAAACGCCAATCGATGCATTGGAAAACTCCTGGTTCTCCACGACAAAAAAAGCACGAATGTCAAAATCGAAATTCAAGGCAATGATGATTGTTTTTTTTTTGACATCAAAGGGATTGTGCACATTGATTGGGTACCAGAGGGACAAACAGTGAATCAGCATTACTACATTAGCGACCTGGCTACCCTACGTGAGCAAGTACGGAGAAAACGGAACGATTTGTGGAGAAAAAAGTCATGGATCCTTCACCAAGACAATGCCCCAGCTCACAGTGCGTTGTCAGTGAAGACGTTTTTGGCAAAACACAACATTCCCATCTTAGATCATCCACCCTACTCACCTGATTTGGCCCCCTGTGACTTTTTTCTTTTCCCTAAAGTCAAGTCAGCTTTGAAAGGAACTAGATTTGAGACTGTTGAAGCAGTAAAAGAAAAAGCGACGGAAGTAATGTATGGAATTACCGAAAATGATCTGCAGCATTGCCATGAACAGTGGAAAATTCGTATGGAGTGGTGTAGAGACCGAGGAGGAGAGTACATTGATGGAGATAACATGAAATTGTAAATAATTGTAAATAAATGTTTTTTCCAGCATCAGTCCGGTTTTTTTCTAGCCGCACCTCGTACATATAAACAGAATTAAATATCACTCAGCTTGGATATAAGCCAATACAAAAGTTTCAGTACGCCAGAATACCAAACAAGTGGACCAGCATAAAGGGCTATATTTAAATGAAATACCAATATGAGCCGAGTGAGACTGACTAGTTTCACACTATTTTCGTTAAAATTCAAGACGACATACGACAGGCAGTGAAATACAACATGCCTTAAAGAAAACTGGTAGAAATGTCAATTAAAAGAAAACTGGTAGGAGTGTCAGTTACAAGAAAAACACTACAAGAAATTTACAGAGCGAAACTAAGGAATGTGCCTTAAAACTCTAAAGCCGCTCACGCCGTTCAGTAACGTGACGTATACAGAAAAAGTTGTTGTACGTTCATATCGAATTACGGAAACATGAACAAAAACAACGAGCGCCTCTAACTCACAACACCGGACAGTCGCCGGCCGGACTGACCGAGCGGTTCTAGGCGCTACGGTCTGGCACTGCGCGACCGCTACGGTCGCAGATTCGAATACTTCCTCGGGCATGGATGTTTATGATGTCCTTAAGTTAGTTAAAGTATTTCTAAGTTCTAGGGGACTGATGACCTCAGAAGTTAAGCCCCATAGTGCTCAGAGCCATCTGAACACCGGACAGTATTACTGATACGAATACCAAGTGGAAGGAACCAGGGTGCCGCGACAGATCAAGAGATTAATGCCTGTTACCAAAAGAGCTCACCATAGTCCCCAATACGGAGAGGCAACAGTTCCCCAAGCAGGCTTCCTTCAACGGTCGGGTGGGTGACAATCAAATTTCCAGCCGGCGTGGAGGCGACGGTAGCATTCCCCCAGGCGAAGCCGCCGCCTTCCAGCGATGTTCGGCCAACGTGGGGGACTCAAATGTCTTCAGTCAAAACGCACTTCCAGCTGTTCACTAGTCCCTGCAAACGGCTAAGCGAGGCCGGGCTTCTATCACTTCCGCCGTTTTTAACGCCCGCAGTCTTGCGGCGAAGAGTCCTCTGGTCTTCCAGCAATGGGTCAGAGGCATTATCAGCGAAGATACCATCGAGACTAGACGCGCATGAATTGCACAACCACAAACCTCAATTTGCACTTACAGGGTGAAGAAAAAATGGCGCACTTGAAGGTCGCCATGCGATTCCTCATCCAGATTAAAGACAAAAGTTTAGCTAGCAAAATGAGATCGGGTGTATTTTGAAAACACATGTATGAAAACTGTCACATCGTACAGCGCGTCGGAATGTACTGGGTAACGTGTATCACGTGGGCTGACACCACCAACCTTCGTAACTCACTCAGTAGACTGCTGGAACATCAAACACATACGTAACAAGGAGCTATGGTTCGAATCCTCGGCAGGCTGCCTTTTCTTATTTTTTAGACATCTGTCCCAAGTTCTCGTCGTTTACAAACAGGACATCGTTTTGTAACATAACATTAGCCTATCAGATGACAGTGGGATCCAATAAACTACATGCACGCGTCTGATAGCCGCGCACAACGCAACCAAAACTGGTCCTCTAGGTGGCTTCTCGATGGAGTAGACAAATGATGAATACGGTTGGTTGATTTGGGGGAGGGAACCAAACAACGGATTAGGGAAGGATGGGGAACGAAGTCAGCTGCGCCCTTTCAAAGGAACCATCCCAGCATTCACCTGAAGCGATTTAGGGAAAACACGGAAAACGTGAATCAGGATGACCGGATGCGGTTTGGACCGCTGTCCTCCCGAATGCGTGTCCAGTGTGCTAATCACTGTGCCACCTCGCTGGAATCCTGCCTCGGGCATGGATGTGTGTGATGTTCTTAACTTAGTTAGGTTTAAGTACTTCTAAGTCTAGGGGACTGATGACCTCAGATGTTAAGTCTCATAGTGCTCAGAGCCATTTGAACCAAACCATTATCAGAACAACACGTTAGGTATCAATACACGGAGATCAAGACGACAGACGAATGCCATTTGTTTATATACAATCAGAAAGCTCCTGCGAGACCAATAATTTCGATTTGTCGACGCAAGACATTGCAAAATTTCCATAGGAGCTCTATTTAGAGTACGTACCCACTTGTCATGTGACCAACAGAACTTTACAATCCCTGAATCAGATAATCAGGTAATTTGAGGGAAGAGTGGCTAATGAGGAACATTTTTAATTTTTTTTTTAACTATTTGGCATTCCTTATTTGCTGTTTGTGGTAGACGGCAGACTATTGAATAGTTTCGCCCTGGAGTATAATTACATTTTATGTCCTAGGCAAGGAGGTGAAGTATACATGAAAATTATTTTAGGATCTCGCATTAAGTTGCGTGTATCACTTTTCAGCTTAAACTGGTTTTTAATATCAGCAAAAACAGAGAAAAATTAAGGGCTAACTGTATTGGTAAGTGATTGTAAGAATTGCAGGAACCTTAAAAAGGCTTCTGAAAGATGTACGGTTAATCCACTTTCCACTATATTCATGCTGATCGATTCTGATGAATAAACATTTTCCTTAGTTGAGGTGCTGTCTTGCAATTAAACGGTTAACTGTGAACCACTTGCAGACCTGTTGAGGTGCCATCCGAGCTGTGTCTGCTAAGGCTGAGTTTGGGGCCTTAATCAGTATGCTTATGTAATGAGCTGTTTTTGAACTTAATGTCATTAGAGGATCGTTTATGTAGGTTATAACAGAATGGCTCCACTACCGTTCCTTGAATCACTCCACATATTACTTTCCCCCATTCTGAGGTTGGTTCATGCCTGTGACAAAGTCTGTCAATGACATGGTCTGCGTTTTGTGATGAATTTAAGACTATATCCATGCTAGAGGGATGCCATTAATATTATAACACTTTAATAGAATAGAATAGAATAGAATGATGCACACAAGCAAATGCTTTGGAATGGTCAAAAAGCGTACGAACAGAACGTCGACACTAAAGATTTCTTATGGAACGTTTAAGAAATCTTTTGGAATGAAATAAAAGGATGTGTTAAATCATTGGAGACTGTGAAACTGTAAGTTATGATTATATGTTATTTAGATTATTGAAGAGAGTTGTAGCGGACGACGTCTGTGATTAAAAATGGTTCAAATGGCTCTAAGCACTATGGGACTCAACTGCTGTGGTCATTAGTCCCCTAGAACTTGGAACTACTTAAACCTAACTAACCTAAGGACATCACACACATCCATGCCCGAGGCAGGATTCGAACCTGCGACCGTAGCAGTCGCACGGTTCCTGACTGCGCGCCTAGAACCGCGAGACCATAACGGCCGGCTCTGTGATTAAAAATTCACCTTAGTGACGCAGAATCACGAACTGCTTGTTTCCGATGTGTACGCGGCTGTTTTAAACAATCCCATTTAATTTCAAAATATTTACAGAGTTAACAGTCTCGAAGTTGAAAGTTGGCGTCACGTCGGAAGGTGGCCCAGTTTTCAGTCATTCTGAGCATCTCCTCCGTTACCTGTCGGCAGCTAATACCACTTACTCTATTTCCAAGCGACAAGTCGCGAGTATCGGATAGAATGTCAGAATTGCTTTCCTACAGATTGCGCGGTTTCCATACATCACGACAGTACATTCACAGGGTGACGGAATGATTCACTGCAGGTGAATCGTCTTTTAACATTTTTAGTGGTATAGTTATTGAACGTGTTCCTGGAAATGTTGTAGTGAGACGGGAAATAAATCTATCAGGTGACAGCAATAAACGTAAAGTGCTTCACAGGTAGGGTTGGTAGATTATTTATCGTTTTACAATCTTTTTACTGATGTTTTCAAGATACAAGGATGTACTGCAGGGACATGTGCTACAGGTACGACAACTATAAGTGGAATTGTATACAAATGCGACACAGTTGTAGAAACGCCAGGCGAAGTTGGTTTCGTATAGCCTAAGAAGCACAAAAATTGAAAGAAAACTGAAGCAGAACTTAATGATTTTGACAAGGACGTCTGAAGGAGATAAAAGACTATAGTTAAACAGCGCATCCTCATTATCAAACGTAGATGAATAACAATGTTTCTAAAAAAATCTGCTGGGCAATGAGTGATTGTATAGGCGCTTTTGAACCTCTCATAGCAAAAGGATCACGGATAATGTTAGGTCCCTTCCTCTGATTTTATCCCTTGAAGAAAAACTGTATTCAGTTGTAAGAAGCAATATCCACCATTCATAAACGAACACTGTGACTGTCAAGAAGTGGCTCCCTGAACCACACTTCTCATACATTGCTCCAGTCAGTCTTTGTTATAGGCAATGCTACTTGCCACTCAACTGTTAATGAAAAAACACCACGTAGAAACACCAGGGACACTAAAATTACATTACGATCTGACTAAACACAGTGTAATTCGATCGATTTAATTTGGGCACAGTCTGTGAGCCAGCGAAAAACAATACATTCAGGATAGCAGACGTCGCTTTGTGCCTGAAATCATAGACATGTATTTTCGCTTCAACATGAAAAGTCTGGATGTGGCATGCTTCAAAGAACGATGGGGAGGATAAAGAAGGATATAAGCCTTGAACGCCCCATCGTAATTCTACAGTCACATAGTTTTGTCACAGATTAACAATTTTGTTTTTTTCAAAGTATCACTTATTTAAATATTATATAGTAACTTGTTAGCATTTATTGGTTGAGAATCTGTCTCGTAAGAAGCTTGCAGACAGACTATATTTTCGACGTGTTTCCCAAGGAAGAAACAGCTAGTCAACTGAAATTTAATCTTTTCCCAGCATGTACAACGTTTGAATAAGTCACGGAAGTGTGACTGGATAAATTCGCCAGGAAATGTCCTGTCAAGGCACCAACCGGACACGTTTATAAATGACACGAGTGAGAGTGTTATTTGTCGAAATAGCGGCTATTTTTTTGACGAATTTACGTGGGTAAATTCCCGTAAGTTATTTTATGAAGTTAGTTAGTTACACGCTCCACGAACCATGAAGCACAGATATGTGATGTGTGATTTCGTATTCAAGGTCATAGGTGATTATCATAGGTGACTGATCGTCATAGATCACTACATATGACCTGTTTCCTTATAATGCAGCCCACACCGCACTAAAATGACAAATGTAACGGCTTCATCAGTTTGTCGTCAGAAAACAGTCCATTTAAGGTAAACATCGCTACGAGCCGTGTCTGGTGTTCTACATTTGTCGTCAGGCTTTTTAAAAAATGTGTGTGAAATCTTATGGGACTTAGCTGCTGAGGTCATCAGTCGCTAAGCTTACACACTAATTAACCTAAATTATCCTAAGGACAAACACACACACCCATGCCCGAGGGAGGACTCGAACCTCCGCCGGGACCAGCCGCGTCAGGCTTTGTGAGAAACGAGTTTCTCTATAGCTGCTCTGTAGCTGTTGCAGTTTCGTCAGTTGATGACGTAAGATTTTTCTCAGGTAGATGATTGTCTACACCAGTTCCCGTCAGATCACCGAAATTAAGCGTTCGTGGGCTTTGTTAGCACTTGGATGGGTCACTGTTCAGGCCAGCCCCAGCCGAGTGCTGTTGGCAAACGGGGTCAATTGATGAGGCACTAGACTGAGGAGTACCGCCATCGGTCACGAAAACTGACAACGGCAGGGAGAGCGGTGTACTGCCCATATACCCACACGCATCTGGTAATATTTAATGGCTGAAGACCACACGGCGGCCGGTCTGTATAGTTGGTCCTTCAAGGCCTTTTCGGACGGTGTTTGTATTTGTTTGTTCCTCATAGAATACCACAAACTGTAGCCAAATGAACGTGATTGTTGTTCGCAGAAACACAACTTAGACGTAAGCAAACCTCATCTGTCTCCATGTGTCCACTTTGCTCCCACTCTACAGGGTGGTCCAGTGATCGTGACCTGGTCAAATATCTCACGAAATAAGCGTCAAACGAAAAAACTACAAAGAACGAAACTCGTCCAGCTTGAAAGGGGAAACCAGATGGCGCTATGGCTGGCCCGCTAGATGGCGCTGCCATAGGTCAAACGGATATCAAATGCGTTTTTTAAAGTAGGAACCCCCCCCCCTCTTTTATTACATATTCGTGTAGTACGTAAAGAAATATGAATGTTTTAGTTGGACCACTTTTTTCGCTTTGTGATAGATGGCGCTGTAATAGTCACAAACATATGGCTCACAATTTTAGACGAACAGTTGGTAACAGGTAGGTTTTCTAAATTAAAATACAGAACGTTGGTACGTTTGAACATTTTATTTTGGTTGTTTCAATGTGATACATGTATCTTTGTGACCTTATCGTTACTGAGAACGCATGCTGTTACAGCGTGATTGCATGTAAATACGACATTAATGCAGTAAATGCTCAAAATTGTGTCCGTCAACCTCAATGCATTTGGCAATACGTGTAACGACATTCCTCTCAACAGCGAGTAGTTCGCCTTCCATAATGTTCGCACATATATTGACAATGCGCTGAAGCATGTTGTCAGACGTTGTTGGTGGATCACGATAGCAAATATCCTTCAATTTTCCCCACAGAAAGAAATCTGGGGACGTCAGATCCGGTGAACGTGCGGGCCATGGTGTGGTGCTTCGACGACCAATCCACCTGTCATGAAATATGCTGTTCAATACCGCTTTAACCGCACGCGAGCTATGTGCCGGACATCCATCATTTAGGAAGTACATCGCCATTCAGTCATGCAGTGAAACATCTTGTAGTAACATCGGTAGAACATTACGTAGGAACGAGAATGAGATTTTCACTCTGCAGCGGAGTGTGCGCTGATATGAAACTTCCTGGCAGATTAAAACTGTGTTCCGGACCGAGACTCGAACTCGGGACCTTTGCCTTTCGCGGGCAAGTGCTCTACCATCTGAGCTACCCAAGCACGACTCACGCTTCGTCCTCACAGCTTTACTTCTGCCAGTACCTCGTCTTCTACCTTCCAAACGTAACAGAAGCTCTCCTGCGAACCTTGCAGAACTAGCACTCCTGAAAGAAAGAATGTTGCGGAGACATGGCTTAGCCAGGAAGTTTCATATCAGCGCACACTCCGCTGCAGAGTGAAAATCTCACTCTGGAAACATGCCCCAGGCTGTGGCTGAGCCATGTCTCCGCAACATCCTTTCCTTCAGGAGTGCTAGTTCTGCAAGGTTCGCAGGAGAGCTTCTGTTAAGTTTGGAAGGTAGGAGACGAGGTACTGGCAGAAGTAAAGCTGTTAGGACGGGGCGTGAGTCGTGCTTGGGTAGCTCAGTTGGTAGAGCACTTGCCCGCGAAAGGCAAAGGTTCCGAGTTCGCATCTCGGTCCGGCACAAAGTTTTACTCTGCCAGGAAGTTTCATTACGTAGGAAATCCGCATACATTGCACCACTTAGATTGCCATCGATAAAACGGGGGCCAATTATCCTTCCTCCCATAATGCCGCACCGTATTTTAACCCGCCAACGTCGCTGATGTTCCAATTGTCGCAACCATCGCGAATTTTCTGTTGCCCAATAGTGCATATTATGCCGGTTGACGTTACCGCTGTTGGAGAATGACGCTTCGTCGCTAAATAGAACGCGTGCAAAAAATCTGTCATCGTTCCGTAATTTCTCTTGTGCGCAGTGGTAGAACTGTACACGACGTTCAGAGTCGTCGCAATGCAATTCCTGGTGCATAGAAATACGGTACGGGTGAAGTCGATGTTGGTGTAGCATTATCAATAAGGGAAATGGATAGGTTAAATTCAGGTATAGTGGGAATTAGTGGAGTTCGGTGTCAGGAGGAACAAGACTTCTGGTCAGGTGAATAGGGGGTTATAAATACAAAATCAAATCGGGGTAACGCAGGAGTAGGTTTAATAATGAATAAAACAATAGGAGTGCGGGTAAGCTACCACGAACAGCATAGTGAACGCATTATTGTAGCGAAGATAGACGCGAAGACCACGCCTACCACAGTAGTACAAGGTTATATGCAAACTAGCTCCGCTGATGACGAAGAGATTGAAGAAATGTGTGATGAGATAAAAGAAATTATTCAGATAGTGAAAGGAGGCGAAAATTTTATAGTCATGGGGGACTAGAATTCGATAGTAAGAGAAGGAAAAGTAGTAGATGAATATGGAATAGGGCTAAGGAATGAAAGAGGAAGCCGCTTGGTAGAATTTTACACAGAGAATAACTTAATCATAATCACTTGGTTTAAGAATCATGAAAGAAGGTTATATACGTGGAAGAGGCCTGGAGACACTAGAAGGTTTCAGAGAGATTATATAATGGAAAGACAGAGATTTAGTAACTAGGTTTTAAATTGTAAGACATTTCCAGAGGCAGATGTGGACTCTGACCATAATCTGTTGGTTATGAACTGTAGATTAAAGCTGAAGAAACTGCAAAACGGTTGGAATTTAAGGAAATGGAACTTTGATAAACTTAAAGAACCAGAGGTTGTAGAGTGTTTCACAGAGAGCATTAGGGAATGATTGACAAGAACGGCGGAAGGAAATACAGTAGAAAAAGAATGGGTAGCTTTGAGTGATGAAATAGTGAAGGCAGCAGAGGATCAAATAGGTAAAAAGACGAGATCTAGCAGAATTCCTTGGATAACAGAAGAGATATTGAAATTAACTGATGAAAGGAGAAAATATAAAAGTGCAGTAAATGAAGAAGGTAAAAAGGAATGCAAACGTCTCAAAAATGAGACCAACTGGAAGTGCAAAATGGCTAAGCACGGATGGCTAGAGGACAAATGTAAGAATGTAGAGGCATATATCACTAGGCGTAAGATAGATACTGCCGACAGGAAAATTAAAGAGACCTTTTGAGAAAAGTGAACCACTTGTATGAATCTCAAAAACAGGAAAATTAAAGAGACCTTTTGAGAAAAGTGAACCACTGGGAGATATGATATTGCGTGAAGAATTTGACCTACGTCGTAACAAGGCCTCGGGAGTACACAACATTCCGTTAGAACTACTGATAGCCTTGGGAGAGCCAGCCTTTAAAAATTGTACCATCTGGTGAGCAAGATGCATGAGACAGGTGAAATAACCCCAGACTTCAAGAAGAATATAATAATTCGAATCCCAAAGAAAGCAGGTGTTGACAGATGTGAAAATTACCGAACTACCAATTTGATAAGCCACGGATGCAAAATACTACCTGGAATTCTTTACAGACGAATGGAATAACTGGTTGAAGCCGAACTCGGGGAAGATCGGTTTGGATTCCGTAGAAATGTTGGAACACGCGAGGCACTACTGACCCTAGAAGTTAACTTAGAAGATAGATTAAGGAACGGCAAACGTACGTTTCTAGCATTTGTAGACTTAGAGGAAGCTTTTGACAATGTTGACTGAAATAATCTCTTTCAAATTCTGAGGGTGGCAGAGGTAAAATAAAGGGAGCAATAGGCTATTTACAATTTGTACAGAGACCAGATGGCAGTTATAAGAGTCGAGGAGCATGAAAGGGAAGCAGTGGTTGGAAAGGGAGTGAGACAGGGTTGTAGATTATCCCTGATGTTATTCAATCTGTGTAATGAGCAAGCAGTAAAGGAAACAAAAGAAAAAAATAGAAGTAGGAATTAAAATCCAGGAGAAGAAATAAAAACTTTGAGGTCTGCCGATGACATTGTAATTCTGTCAGAGACAGCAAGGACCTGGAAGAGCAGTTGAACGCCATAATCAGTGTCCTGAAAGGAGAACATAAGATTAACATTAAGTAAAGGAAAACGAGGATAATGGAATGTAGTCAATTGAAATCAAGTGATGCTGAGGGAATTAGATTAGATAATGAGACACTTAAACTAGTAAATGAGTTTGCTATTTAGGAAGCAAAATGACTGATGATGGTCGAAGTAGAGGATATAAAGTGTAGACTGGCAATGGCATGGAAAGCGTTTCTGAATACGAGAAATTTGTTAACATCGAGTATACATTTAAGTGGGAGGACGTCTTTTCTGAAAGTATTTGTATGGAGTGTAACCATCTATGGAAGTGAAACATGGACGATAAGTAGTTTAGATAAGAAGAGAACAGAAGCTTTCGAAATGTAGTGCTACAGAAGAGCCACTGCTGTGGTGAGCGGTTCTAAGCGCTTCAGTCTGGAACCGCGCTGCTGCTACGGTCGCAGGTACAGATCCTGCCTCTTGCATGGATGTGTGTGGTGCCCCTAGGTTAGTTAGGTTTAAGTAGTTCTAAGTTGTAGGGGACTGATGACCTCAGATGTTAAGGCCCATGGTGCTCAGAGTCATTTTTGTGCTACAGAAGAATGCTGAAGATTAGATGGTTCCATCACGTAACTAATGAGGTGATACTGAACAGAATTGGGGAGAAGAGGACTTTGTGGCACAACTTGACTAGAAGAAGGGATCGGTTGGTAGAACATGTTCTGAGGCATCAGGGGATCACCAAATTAGTATTAGAGGGCAGCGTGGTGGGTATAAATCGTAGAGGGAGGCCAAGAGATGAATACACTAAGCAGATTCAGAAGGATGTAAGTTGCAGTAGTTACTCAGAGATGAAAAAGCTTCCACAGGATAGAGTAGCATGGAGAGCTGTATGAAAGCAATCTCTGGACTGAAGGCCACAACAACAGTTTCAATATGACAAACAGCAAAAGTTGATAAATAGCTCTTTTTCTTACTAGATCAAGACTACGGCTTTTCTTCATAACACATTCTCAAATAATCCATCCACTCTGAATAAATATTACTCCATATAGAAATAAATCATTATAGTCGTTATACAGTGCCGTGTAATGCAAGTGATCATAAAATCGGGCACATAAACTATATCTCTTTGTATCCGGCTTTGTGATCACTTGCATTGTACTTCTTTGGATAGCGATTGTCATGATTTTTTGCTACGTCGAGTAACAGTTATTCTGATTGGATGGGTGATTGAGAATGGGTTGTAAATAAAAACCCATCATTAAGTAATAAAAAGAGCTATTTTGCAACTTTGTTTTTCATATTCAAATAATATCACGAGCTGCTAATCTTTCTACGTCCCAGCATGCAATTTGAGTGCGTTCTGTTTTATTTTGATAGAAGTAAAAAGGCATGCTCCTAAGATTACGAATAGAGCGCTATTGAGTAAGATTTACAGGGTGTAGAAAGACAGCCTAATAATAAGATCAGAGCCGGGTAGAGTCCATCGAACGGCGCAAAATTTTTCAAATCCTGACAGGTCGGACGTTCGTATGACTCGTCCAGGAGGGTAATTTTGTACGTTAAAGATGCTGCTTTCCACGCTGTAGCTGTTCATTTTTTCGACAATGTCTACTATGTCTCGATGTTAGCTGCAGAAATTGCCGTCCGACCAGTGATGCAGGCAGCGAGAATTATTGTCGGGAGAACCTCTTTAATCTCGACAGGCATGTCGGACAGAAGACGTTTCACATGGTCCTTCAAGAAGCAGTGAAGCAGGCCACAAAACAGAACCACCTCTGCCTATTTCCATTTCGGTGACCGTCACGAAATGTTCACGAAAACCCTGTGCAAAGTGAATGGGGGTCCATCATGTTGGAACCATATCTGTTGACGAATAGGAAGTGCAATATGTTTCAGGAATCTGGGTAGTATGTCCGTGATAAACACTGTGTACACTGGTGAATTTAATGGAGGAATAGGAAGAAATGGGCCTAGTACGTAATCACTGACTAGGACTGCCTACAGATTGACTGACAATCCATGTCGATGCCTTTTCACAACTGTATCGTGAGGACTTTCGTCGGCCCAGACATGACTATTGCAACTATTTAGCATTCAGTCTCTGGTGAAACAAGCTTCATACGTGAAAAATACATACACAGGAAAATGAGTATCGACTGAAAGGCACTGCAACAACTGCTGGTTGAACACGACACGAGGTCTGAAGTCAGTGGGAATCAAAGCATGCACAATCTGTGATTGGTGGGAATGAAGCTGTATTTCCCGCAATAATAGCCACACAGTACTCTGCAAAATATTCATTTCATGTGCATCTGATCAATTACTGGTTTCAGGCGACTCATCCGCTGGAGTAAGTATTGCATCTTCAAAGTCCCCCTTGGTCGTTATACTGTAGTACCAATTGCGCTGTTTCACTTAAATGTTATAACAGTAACACATGGTGTGTTCCGAATGACTTATATGCAAATATTTGGTCCCGCAAATCTCTCCGTTTCTCTGCTGCTTCTATTTGCTTGTCAATACACGAAAATTATGTTAGCAAGTTCCGTCACCGTTTGGTTAGAGCTCACCTGCATTAGTACTTCAACTTATAAACAAAGAGTGCAGTTTACTATAGTACAGACATTGTTCAGAAGGACTGCTCATATTAGTACAAAGTAGGCCATCTCTATTGGGTTAGTTGAGTTACTACTCCTACCTGTACACCTAAATACTCGTCGGGACTGCCCTCCTACGAACTTCAAAGGGGACCACACGAATGTTCCCACAGCGATTTGATTGATACTGACGGTGTGTGTGGGACACGACTAGGACTCGAACATTTGTAAACAGAGGACACAACTCTCAAGTGGTTTCGAGAAAAGCAAGTATGAAAATTTTATGAATCCTTACCAGGTGTAAAAGTATGAAACCAGAATTTCCCTATAGATGGTGCTAGCCATCAGTCTAGTGACCGTGAGACCGCGTCTGCAGCATCATCTGCTTCCTGTAACGGCTGACAACGAATGTCAACACACAGTAACCCAAGTTCCATACATCGATATTTGTTTCAAACCCGTAAACATACCAGGTTTTGTGCCTACGAACTACAATTTGTGGACAGCATTGGTTTGCTGTTATCATCTGAAGAAAACTGCTGCAGAATCGCATCGAATGCTTGTCGAAGCTTTCGGCGAAAATGCTCTTGAGAAAACACAGTGTTTCGAGTGGTTCAAAAAATTCAAAATTGGTGTATTTGACTTGAGAAACGACGAGTGCAGGAAACCATCGAAAAAGTTCGAAGACATCGAATTGCAAGCCTTACTGGATGAAGATGATACTCAAACTCAACAGGAACTCGCGGAACAATTGAATGTGATGGAGAAAGCCGTTTTTCTTCGGTTGAAAGCTGTTGGAAAGGTACAGAAAGTGGGGAAATGGGTTTCGCGCGAACTGAATGAAAGACAGCAAGCAAATCGAAAGATCACTTGTGAAATGCTGCTCGCCAGACACAAAAGAAAGTCGTTTCTCCATCGAATAGTGGCAGGCGATGAAAAATAGATGCTAAGCGTCGTAAATTATGGGTGAATACAGGCAAAGCATCGACATCCACGGCAAGACCAAATCGCTTTGGAAAGAAGACAATGATGTGTGTTTGGTGGGATGAGATGCGTGGCATCCATTATGAGCTGCTAATGCCTGGTGACACCGTTAAGGCTCATCGCTACCAACAGTAAATAATGAATTTAAACAGAGCTTTATGCGAAAAATACTGCAATATGGAAAAAGGGAACATAAAGTCATATTTCTCTATGACAACGCCCCATCACACACAGCAAAACGGGTCAGGGAAACGATCGAGGCGTTTAGTTGGGAAATACTAGAGCATGCGGTTTATTCTCCAGTCTAGTCTTGGCTCCGTCCGATTATCATATATTTGCATCTCTATGACACGCTCTCGCTGAACCACGCTTCGCTTCAATTCGTATGAAAATGTACGAAAATGGCTCGCTGACTGGTTCGCTTCAAAAGAAGAACTGTTTTTTTTTTTATTTTGAATAAAAAATTATTTATCAGTTTCGCCGGCCGGAGTGGCCGAGCGGTTCTAGCCGCTACAGTCTAGAACCGCGCGACCGCTACGGTCGCAGCAGCTTCGAATCCTGCCTCGGGCATGGATGTGTGTGATGTCCTTAGGTTACTTCGGTTTAAGTAGTTCTAAGTTCTAGGGGACTGATGACCTCAGAAGTTAAGTCCCATAGTGCTCAGACCCATTTGAACCATTCATCAGTTTCAGACAGCAGACGAACAAGTATTGCAACCAAATTCCGGTTTCATACTTCTATACTTCATATATGCGTTGTACGACCGCTTTGATTCAAGAGCGCGTAAGCGCTTGATTTCATACAAGCGAGGTCACTAGTTCGGATCCCGTTGACGGTACTGCTTTTGTTTTTCATTGTCACTTAAAGTTCTGAAGACGTTCTGCTAAAATGCAATATTGAATTAAATTCTTCAAAATATACACCGCAGTTCAATCTTCTGATGTTTATTTTTTAGAGATGCGTGAAGAATCGTATTAAACGACTTCAAAACTGCGCGCACGTCTTCGAAACGAATAGACACATCTTCTAGAGAAGTCTGCATAAAAACTGAATCAATCGTATATCATCAGTTGTGCACATATTTGGTGAAATGATTCGATATGCGTGGTACGCAGCGAAATGAAGTGACGACCTAGAATCGTTTATGTATGCAAATCAAGTTTGTTTTGCAACAGAAAATCACGCAAATTCAAAAATTCAGCGTTCATTACATGTGCTGTTTGTCGCAATGCTTGTTTTCTTTTCATATTTCTACGATCAGTATTATGCTGATTCGTGCAGTGCCTAGTAGGTTGCAGGTTATACTTGTTACAAATGCAGGTGCAATAAAATAAATAAAGTGACTCTACAGATTTGACTGAAAGTTCTCGTGTACGCTTTTTTTATTTCCAGTCTCTTAACAAAAGAACCTGTTGTTTTCCTTTTTGTCAGAATAAGTATTATGACAATAAAAAATTATTCATTAGACATTGGTAACTTTCACAGCCATAATAACACTGTTGTGAGAATTACTTGGTAATTAAAAAAAGTATCAACATCGAGTCTCAGTCCAGAGACCTCGCATTTATGAAACGAAGTGCTTCCTCGTTTAGCTGCGCACACCTTACATGCTACCGGCCACACGAAGCATATTAGTGGTCGTTTAATTTTCAAACTCGATTTCCTCGTAAACGGTTGAGGATTGCGTCTTCCTGTTTAGATATGTTGAAGCCATAGTCGTGCCCTACACAGACTGCCAATATGAATCAAAACGGTGTGGACAAGCTCGTACGATCCCCTTGTTAGCAGAAACAGCACAAGTACATAATGTATTCTACTGTGAGACGTACTTGCCATCATCCCTGAAAGTTTGTAATGTCATTAGGGAATCACCTGATGTATGCCGTTCTTCCAAAACATTCTTCTCTACGACGGACTACTTGGCGGAGGCCTTCGTTGTAAATGTCTGAATTTTAGCTATTCAACACGTGTTCCACCTCGAAAAACAACTCCTTTTGTTTTGGAAATCCCTGACCCGCAATCGTTTCTTCGTCTGAGGAGAGAGGAAGAAGTCACTTTTTGTCATTTCAGAAGAATACTAGGAGTGAAGCAAAACCTGGTATCCCAAAGAATGAACATGTGTGACTGTCCAGTGCAGGGTGAACTGGAGCATTGTCGCTGAGGAAAAACATGCTTTCCGTGGCCTCTCCTGTCGACAGCTCCCGTAACTTCGTCAGGAGATTTCGGTGATAACTCTCGTGTGATAGTTGGCTCTTTACAAGAATAATCCCAGTAGCCACTCAGCAACACCTTGGTATGGGTGGAGGTTATACTTATGAGCCGAACTAAGTTAATAATTGGCTCCTTCTACCGACCCACAGACTCCGATGATATAGTTGCTGAACAGTTCAGAGAAAATTTGAGTCTCGTAACAAATAAATACCCCACTCATATGGTTACAGTTGGTGGGGACTTGAACCTTCCCTCGATAAGTTGGCAAAAATACTTGTTCAAAACCGGTGGTAGGCAGAAAACATCTTCCGAGATTGTCTTAAATGCTTTCTCCGAAAATTATTTCGAGCAGTTAGTCCACGGACCCACGCGAATTGTAAATGGTTGCGAAAACACACTTGACCTCTTAGCCACAAACAATCCAGAGCTAATAAAGAGCATCATGACTGATACAGGGATTAGTGATCACAAGGTCGTTGTAGCTAGGCTCAATACCGTTTCTTCCAAATCCACCCCAAAACAAACGCAAAATAATTTTATTTAAAAAAGCGGATAAAGTGTCACTAGAAGCCTTCCTAAGGGACAATTTCCAATCCTTCCGAAATGACTATGCAATTGTAGACGAGATGTGGCTCAAATTCAAAGATATAGTAGCAACAGCAATTGAGATATTCATAACTCATAAATTGGTAATAGATGGAACTGATCCGCCATGGTACACAAAACAGGTGCGAACGCTGTTGCAGAGGCAACGGAAAAAGCATGCGAAATTCAGAAGAACGCCAAATCCCGAAGACTGGCTAAAATTTACAGACGCGCGAAATTTGGCACGGAATTCAATGCGAGATACCTTTAATAGGTTCCACAACGAAACACTGTCTCGAAATTTGGTAGAAAATCCGGAGAAATTCTGGCCGTATGTAAAATACACAAGCGGCAAGACGCAGTCAATTCCTTCGCTGCGCAGTGTCGATGGTACTGTTACCGAGGACTTTGCCGCTAAAGCGGAGTTATTGAACGCAGTTTTCCGAAATTCCTTCACCAGGGAAGACGAGTGGAATATTCTAGAATTTGAAACACGAACAGCTGCTAGCATGAGTTTCTTAGAAGTAGATACCTTAGGGGTTGCGAAGCAACTCAAATCGCTTGATACGGGCAAGTCTTCAGGTCCAGATTGTATACCGATTAGGTTCCTTTCAGATTACGCTGATACAATAGCTCCCTGCTTAGCAATCATATACAACCGCTCGCTCACCGATAGATCTGTACCTACAGATTGGAAAATTGCGCAGGTCGCACCAGTGTTTAAGAAGGGTAGTAGGAGTAATCCATCGAACTACAGACCTATACCATTGACGTCGGTTTGCAGTAGGGTTTGGAAGCATATACTGTATTCAAACATTATGAATCACCTCGAAGGGAACGATCTATTGATACGTCATCAGCATGGTTTCAGAAAACATCGTTCTTGTGCAACGCAGCTAGCTCTTTATTCGCACGAAGTAATGGCCGCTATCGACAGGGGATCTCAAGTTAATTCCGTATTTCTAGATTTCCGGAAAGCTTTTGACACCGTTCCTCACAAGCGACTTCTAATCAAGCTGCGGGCCTGTGGGGTATCGTCTCAGTTGTGCGACTGGATTCGTGATTTCCTGTCAGGAAGGTCGCAGTTCGTAGTAATAGACGGCAAATCATCGAGTAAAACTGAAGTGATATCCGGTGTTCCCCAGGGAAGCGTCCTGGGACCTCTGCTGTTCCTGATCTATATATATGACCTGGGTGACAATCTGAGCAGTTCTCTTAGGTTGTTCGTAGATGATGCTGTAATTTACCGTCTAGTAAGGTCATCCGAAGAGCAGTATCAGTTGCAAAGCGATTTAGAAAAGATTTCTGAATGGTGTGGCAGGTGGCAGTTGACGCTAAATAACGAAAAGTGTGAGGTGATCCACATGAGTTCCAAAAGAAATCCATTGCAATTCGATTACTCGATAAATAATACAATTCTCAAGGCTGTCAATTCAACTAAGTACCTGGGTGTTAAAACTACGAACAACTTCAGTTGGATAGACCACATAGATAACATTGTGGGGAAGGCGAGAAAAAGGTTGCGTTTCATTGGCAGGACACTTATAAGATGCAACATGTCCACTAAAGAGGCCGCTTACACTACACTCCTTCGTCGTCTGTTAGAATATTGCTGCGCGGTGTGGGATCCTTACCAGGTGGGATTGACAGAGGACATCGAAAGGGTGCAAAAAAGGGCAGCTCGTTTTGTATTATCACGTAATAGGGGAGAGAGTGTGGCAGATATGATACGCGAGTTGGAATGGAAGTCATTAAAGCAAAGACGTTTTTCGTCGCGGCGAGATCTATTTACGAAATTTCAGTCACCAACTTCCTCTTCGGAATGATCATCAAAATAAAATAAGAGAAATCAGAGTTCGAACAGAAAGGTTTAGGTGTTCGTTTTTCCCGCGCGCTGTTCGAGAGTGGAATGGTAGAGAGATAGTATGATTGTGGTTCGATGAACCCTCTGCCAAGCACTTAAATCTGAATTGCAGAGTAATCATGTAGATGTAGATGTAGATGTAGATGACAATTATGTCTTCACCTTTCTCGTTGGTGGGGGATCCACGTATTTTCTCAGCTTACTTTGCTTCTTTGTCGTTCACTCAACCAACACCCATGCTGGGTCGTTAGGCGGCTTTAGACGTCTTTTGGATTCGGCTAACACGACTGAGACATATCTAGTGCAGCCTGGCGCAGGAGCGCTGTCTGAATGGGTTTGAACTGTCGCGGAACCTAGCAGGCGGCGAGCTTTGTCACTTTCAAAATGGCGTCCAAAATGTTGAAGAAGGATCCATAACTAGTTTTTCCTCAATAGCGATTCAGCTGTAGTAGAGCAACAAGGTTGACATATCTGAGCCGGCCGGTGTAGCCGTGCGGTTAAAGGCGCTTCAGTCTGGAACCGCGTGACCGCTACGGTCGCAGGTTCAAATCCTGCCTCGGGCATGGATGTGTGTGATGTCCTTAGGTTAGTTAGGTTTAATTAGTTCTAAGTTCTAGGCGACTGATGACCTCAGAAGTTAAGTCGCATAGTGCTCAGAGCCATTTGACATATCTGATTCCGCTGGGGTGTTCGATCACTTGTGGTGGCCAGCGCTTTTTGACCACCTGGGGAGCCCGGACTTTCCATGAGCGTTATACAACAGCTTTAAGAGCTACTGTGAAAACAGAGAAGCAACACTTTTGTGCCCAGGAGAGAACGTAATAAAGGAAAGGTTCCCCACAGTGCTCCACAAGCGACACTGTTTTCTGGGATCTAGTACTCGACCCTGTATTAGGAGTGCTATAGTATCATAAATGATTATGCCCCAGAAGCAGCCTAGAAGATGGAAGTAACATAGTCCTTCAACAATTACATAGGTGGTGCCAAGGAGTCAAATCGTCTGTTGCGCTTGAAAAGACTACGTCATACTGTTAAAAGGAACTCTTCTAAGACACCCGATCATGGAATTAAGCGACAGGTCCATAAAGAAGACGTCCGTCACAGTCACCAGATATTTAGGCGTCGTCCTGGACGAACGACAGAATTATGGTGCACGTATTGAAGAAATAGGCAAGAGGCCGGGAAGACGTTGAACAAAATTATTATTCTCATCAGTTACGATTGTAAGCTGTCAGTGCAAACAACATGAACGTATCATAACGCTATCTTAACTTCGATTATGGGATACTTTCTGTGTGCTTAGACACACAGACTCTTGCCCATAACATCAGCAACGTGGAATACTTCTTCAGTTGACGGGAGTTCGTGGCACCGTGTCAGTTGAAGCGTTACGAGTAATACTTGGAGTATGTCCATGGTATCTTCAGATACGGAGAAAGGGAGCGACGTATTGGCTGAAGAAGAACATCATCATGAAGTGTTGAATTCAAAAGGTATTCAACACGTGTTCCAGCGCGAAAACCAGCTCTTTTTGTTTTGGAAATGTCTGATACGCAACCGTTTCTTCGTCCGAGGAAAGACGAAGAAGTCAATTTGTGTAATGTCAAAAGAATATAGGGAATGAAGCAAGCAGCAAATTCAAACTCAGATCCTTCTTCTACGGCAGAAACGATGAGATGATGCCCAATCAGTGTGGCGTACCTATGGTGTTTTGTCAAATACAAACGAGAACTGGGAATGAAGCGCCTGAATCCCTCAATAGGCCTGACTCTCTGCGTGACTGGATGGGCCCTACGCCGTTTACTGGCATCGAATTGGTAGGATACAGACCACCGAGTGTGTCTGTGGTGAAGAAGGTACGCCAGAACATGACATCTGGGGACGTCCGCTGTGTGCCGAAGTAGCTGATGCTGATCGGTAGCAACTGAATAGGAACGGAACACAGAATGTCAGGCCTTTGACAACGTTGCTGACGCTATTTCAAGAAAGGCTTTGGTGACGCCTCAACGTATCAACCAAACCCGGGGGTACTGCACTACGAGAGGCTGTAGAGAAAATAGAGAGGCAACGCAGCGAAGACAGCTGAGGTCAACAGTTGCGGCAGAAGACCTGCGAACACTGTATGCGCAGTCGGCGTAGCAACACCAGAGATAAACTCAACCGTGGGCCATGTCTCTTCACCCAAGGAACCCGAACCACGGTGATGTGGGCCAGTCCCTGGATGCTCTCATCACTGACAACAACTTTCTCCCTTGGAACAGGGAAATCGTTCCCTGCAGCCAGGGAGCCACAAACAACGAAAGAGACAGATAAAACCACAATGCCCTCCAAGGGCCCTAGGAACTGGCAGGCCATGCCTATGTACTGGGGTGTGGTGGAGTGCGTTGCGGCTTGTGGCAGACAAAAACTGAAGATGCAGTAGTACACAGAGATTTGGTAGTAGGTGTAGTTTTTTATTCACATTAGAAATTGTTTATGTAGTAGTAGTAGTAGTAGTAGTAGTAGTAGTGCGGTGATGGGAAGTAATATTGTGAAGGGTAAAATTAAGTATTAAGGTATACTGCATAATTTGTGTAAGAATAGTTAGAACCTATATTTAAATTATAGGTAACAAACTGTAGTGTAATGTAATGTTATAAGTAAATAATTATCTGATTCCCTTTTCTTCACAGTGATATGGTCTGCCATTCCGTCCTTCAGTGTTCAGACTTGTTTCACCATAGTCGATGCATCTATGCCACCTTGCTACTGTGTCACCTGATGACGTATAGCTGTCGTAGACTTACTCCAACTCAACAAGGGCTGATGCGGGGTTGTCCCCCTTCAAAAGCAGGAAACTGTTTATTGCGTGGTGCTTCTATTTAACAGTGGGCTGAACGATTTTGTTTAGCTTCCTCTAGCAGGATGCTACAACAGTGTGATGCGGGGATCTGAATGTATACCAAGGATGCAGACATTTACAGTACCTAAATATAAAAAAAAGTAATAATTTCGTAACTTCTTTTCTAGAGAGTATTACAACTCAGTCACTACCCTTCGTACGCTAGGTATATATTTTTTATAATGTTCAATTCTATAGTGATGCAGAGATACAATATCTGACGTCGAAGTGAAACATACTCTTTACACGGAGATCACTTGTCATCAGTGAAATCTGGTTTATTTCCATTGGTGATGCGTAGGTAATTCATTGAGTGAGTAAGTATGCGACATATCAGTGAAAAGAGTGGAATGAATGTCAAGATCGCATTTGATTATATCAAGTGAGCCAAACCATTCGCGACTTACCGGAAATGAATATGATGAATATCGGTATTGGGCAATGTGTGGCTCAGATTAGATATTTGCCTACCATTGTCGTAGAGAACGAGCCACACACGTCAGCTTTAACATCCTGCAGTAACTTGACTGCCTAATATACATCAATTGCCAGTGATCTTACAGACTAATTTACCAAACATTGGCTTGTCATTGTCGATGATAACTAACGTAAGTTGCAACTGGTTGCATTAAATGAAACAGATATCAAATGATGTCACAGTTAAATTGTCTAATCAACCAAGAAGATGAAATTGGCTGGTGTATTTATTCAGTAGCTTTTTGAAAATTATTCAAATAATTGACAGTAAAATAAATCACGCAGTGAAATTTACTGTAGTGCATTAATATCAGAAAGTGTCAGGTTCCCCAGTACTAACTGTTCATAAAGCTCAGCTCGACAACACATCTCTACTGCTGAATTTTGACTGAGTCTACAACACAAATATTTTCGTAGTCCCAACAATTGTTAAAGTATCTAGTGTAACCACGTGCCAACCAAGTTATACAATTACATAAATGCTTTTTCGCTAGTGTAACATGAACTCTTCACACCGTCTGGTGGTTACCAGCTGGCCTTCGGAAACCTCACTGCTCACAAGGGAACCTCCCCATCGCACCCCCCTCAGATTTAGTTATAAGTTGGCACAGTGGATAGGCCTTGAAAAACTGAACACAGATCAATCGAGAAAACAGGAAGAAGTTGTGTAGAACTATGAAAAAATAAGCAAAAATATACAAACTGAGTAGTCCATGCGCAAGATAGGCAACATCAAGGAGGATGTAAGGACAGGTGCGCCGTGGTCTCGTGGTTAGCGTGAGCAGCTGCGGAACGAAAGATCCTTGGTTCAAGTTTTCCCTCGAGTGATAAATTTACTTTCTTTATTTTCGTAAAGTTATGATCTGTCCGTTCGTTCATTGACGTCTCTGTTCACTGTAATAAGTTTAGTGTCTGTGTTTTGCGACCGCACCGCAAAACGGTGCGATTAGTCGACGAAAGGACGTGCCTCTTCAATGGGAACCGAAAACGTCTGATCGCAAAGTCATAGGTCAACCGATTCCTCCACAGGAAAACACGTCTGATATATTCTATACGGAACTGGTGACGGCATATGCGTCACATGACAGGAATATGTTGTCGACCCACCTAACTTGTACAATTGGCGAATGGGTAAAAAGATTCTTCTACCTTTCCCTATTTAGGTTTTCTTGTGGATGTGATAATCACTCCCAAAAAAGTGATGAAAACATAAGAGTTTGTGACATAAACTGAAAACAAAAAATTAAAATTTCCACTCGAGGGAAGAGTTGAACCAAGGACCTTTCGTTCAGTAGTTGCTCGCGCTAACCGCAGGACCACGGCGCTCCTAGGCTCAGATTGTCTTTGATGTTGCTTATGTTTCACATGGACTACTCACTTTGTATATTTTGCTTATTTTTTCATAGTTACACACAACTTCTTCCTGTTTTCTCGACTGATCTGTGTTCAGTTTTTCAAGGTCTATCCACTGTGCCAACTTAGAATTAAATCTGAGGGGGATGCGATGGGGAGGTTCCCTTATCAGAGCCAATAAGACGTGCGACCACATATAGGCCCGTACCAGTGGGCTTCGCCTGTCTCTATTCCTACTTAGTCTTTATCAAATCTGTCGCTTAATAAAAAGGAATTCTTAACAAAATGAACCACCACGCTTTGCGTTATACGAGGGTGAGTCAGATCAAAACCTTATTTATTTTTAAAAATGTTATTTATTGTGCAGAAGCGGTACAAAACTGTATCACTTTTCAACATAATCCCCCCCCCACTCTCAATGCAAGTCCTCCAACGCTTACAAAGTGCATAAACTCCTTTAGAAAAAAAATCTTTTGGTAGTCCGTGCAACCACTCATGCACCGCGTGGCGTACCTCTTCATCAGATCGGAACTTCTTTCCTCCCATTACGTCTTTGAGTGGTCCAAACATATGGAAATCACTTGGGGCAAGCTCTGGTGAGTACGGTGGATGAGGAAGACACTCAAAATGCAGGTCTGTGATTGTTGCAATTGTTGTACCTTCAGTGTGGGGCCTTGCATTGTCATGTTGCAAAAGGACACCTGCTGACAGCAATCCATGTACCTTTGATTTGATTGCAGGCCGCAGATGATTTTTTAGGACATCTGTGTATGATGCACTGGTGACAGTGGTCCCTCTAGGCATGTAATGCTCCAAAATGACGTCTTTTTCGTCTCAAAAGAGTCAGCATAACCATCCCTGCTGATGGTTCTATTCGAAACTTCTTTGTTTTTGGTGATGTAGCACGCTTACCAACTTACAGGATAACTGCGTGAAATTTCGATTTCTTATTACAAATTTCAGGTTTTCATTTGACTCACCCTCATACTATCACAGTAAAAGTTTTAATTATAAAATTCAGCTATTTCTGGTTTGAACGGTACCAGGTGACATATGTCACATTCAATTATTTCTACAAATAATTACTAATACGCTACAGGAGTCCGATCCAAGACTCCTACTATCGTTATGATGGAGTTTGTTGGGATGCGGTACTGAGGGCTTTTTTATGTTCGAGAGTGCCAAGAAAACATCATTGACAGTAGCATAGTTATTAAGCAGTAGTACAGGATCGTCGCCCAAAGCGTCGAGCCACAGCTGGGCTGGCGGAGTAGCGTCTCATCAGTAGTGGAAGGCCAGCAAGCGTTCGTCTTGTAGTACCGCCAGGCCAGCGAAATGTTGGGTGGCTTCTGCTATGTCACGGGGCGGCCGGAGACCTGCAGACTACGACGGCCTCCAGCTCTATGTATCGATCTCCAAATACACTCATTGTCGTCGAAGATTGACACTCAGCAGCCAGGCACTGGTCCACCTGAAGTACTCGTTGGCATACAAGGGGTTGGCTCTCGTCCCCCCCCCCCCCCCCCCCCCCATTTAGGAGACAGGAGCCAGCAGCATCCGTGTTTGCACGGAAACGGGGTGACCAGCAGCAGTGCATCTTCTGTTGAGGGCGGTTGATGGACAATATCTAGGTCATGGAGGCAGGCCTCCAGCAGACCTGCATGGTGATGGCGGCTTCCTTATCCCATCAGCGTTGCCTCAAAAGGGTGCAGTGCAATTGCCAGTAGCAGTGTCCTTCCAGCTGGACTCGTGGTTCCATAGACGATTGCAGACAGCTAGGTGGTGCGAGGATCTACCTCCATACCCTTCCCTGTCACTGGATAGCTGTAACTGACACAAGGGCTGAGACTAGGCAGTAGACAGTCGGGAACCAGTACTCAGTAATCAAACATTTGTTAAGAAGGTGGGCCATTTATGTTAGCACTTCCCGCGCGCTCTGCGGCGGTAAGGATGGCTATGTCATCATGTGTCCTGGTTTTACCTCGCTATCAGCTCTGCTAATGACTTCAGACTTTCGCAAATTCACATTTTAGAAGCTCTTCTCTGCTGGCTTGGAACCTGAATACCTATGTTACGTTGTACCTAGCATTCCCTACAACATTCTGCTTTGTCACTAGTATGACAGTATCTCTCTGGCTTCCATGATGTCATTACGATTTTATCTGCCGATCTGGATGCTCGATCATTCCCCTGTGCTGCTATAGATTTCGTGTTTGCATCTAGCTCAGCATTTCCCCCAGGTGACAACCTATTGGTCACTGACACAGGCAGTTCGGTTTCCAGGAACTGCCAAGGTAGAACTTGGACGAGATTTTGATGTCCACTGGGATACCATTCTGGGGCATAACAGTATTTCCATGCAGCACGGTATGAAATAAATATTTAACAACTAGAATACATTGTTGATTGATGCTGAAACTATCACACTTGATTCACAGTCTGCCTCCGTAGCACAGCGGTAGCGTTGCCGCCTACCACGCAAGGGGTGCCGGATTAGATTCCCGGCAGGGGACTGGGTGCTGTGCGTTTTTCATCATCGTTTTCATCATCACTGACACACAAGTCGCCGAATTGGCGTCAACTAAAAAGACTTGCAATACGGCGGCCGAACCCAAAAGGGGATATCCCGGCAAATAAATGGCATACGATCATTTCACTGGACTCACTGTGTACACGTAGAAGACATCATGCACTGATCCAGGTATGCACCAAATCTATGTTATAACTTAATACTAGACTGATTCTGGCTGTGTAGCCTTCACAACTAGAAGCCACTGTGCAGTACTATGGCCTTCCAGGGTGTCTGTCGAGTTCGCGCGTAGCGCTTACTCGTTATTAAGCTTCATGTGATTCTCAACTGATTCACTTGCATTCAGAAGCCTACTTCTGGACTATTAGAGATATCACAGATATCAGTATTTCAATAGAAGCGTTATGACTGCTTGGTGATTTTGATGTACTCAGATTAGTTCCTGGAATAGTGGTTGAACTACTATTAAATCTTAAGTATTTGGATATTCCTTCACTTTAAAAAGTAACAGAAGCCTCACTTCTTAGGGCTGACCAAGCATCCTGTCTGCCACTGCCCCATTAACGAGCATGAAATTGCCCGCCTTGTATCTTCGCTGACAAGTCCTTTATGTCAACAAGCTAACCGCCACCAGATTACGAATTTTACGTGGCTTCCCTAGATGATGATCGGACCATCGCCACCGCAGCCAAGCAATACATTTGTGCTGTCAAGATTTTAAGATCTTTTCCAACATTTCTTAGTACCAGATTACAAGTCCAAAAGATCATAGAAAAAATTTGTTGTTGCTTCTAGGGTCCTTGCTAATGATTTGTTAATGTGCGCGTAGCATACTGCACGTGTCGCCTACATCAAATCGAAATAGTTACGTGTCAGCTGCATGACATTGTTATTTACATTTTGCACTAAGACCGGAAGTTTTATACTACGCATTTTTACAATGTTATTAAGCAAGGTATCAGGACATTATCATTCTAATATTCTGCCTTGTGGGGTAGGGGAACGTGGGGTGCAGAGTACAAGTGAGATAGTTAGATATTTTTCATTTATTTATTCATTTGCTTATTGAAGCTACATTCTTCTTGGTGGAAGCTGCCTCATCTTATGTTACGCTCAGATTTGGTGGAGTTTGGAGCGAGGAGGAGGCCTAATTATGTAATCGTCGGCATGGGTCACGTTATATCACAAATGTAAACCAAGTGTGCTGGTATAGCTACAATCGATACCGCCGATGTTGGTACTATAAGAGTATACGTCGTGATGGACACAAAGCAGTTTCACCTCTGGCGCCAACGTAATGTTTGGTCGCAGTGGGCACTATTCTATCATTTATTTACAACTGCGTGTATCCGTTAGCGCTGCAGAAATGAGTTGGTTTCCTGACAAAGGCAGTGGTGGGTGTTGTCAGGATCTCGGTCTGTTATTGGTAATTAACGTTCCAAGTGCACCGAGAACAGTTCATACAAGAAATCCATCACGAATGACTTCGTGGTTGTGTTATTTACCCCTCACTGTCAGCACAAAACAATCTGTTAGTTATTGTGTATGTGTAGTCCCTGTTTTCGAGTTTTTCTCCGAATAGCATTTCAGATCGGACCGCCATCTTCTGCAAGGTTTTTCAGTACCTACAGTTTAAAATCCGTTACCGAGGAAATTGTGATTACTATAGGAAACCCATGTAGAAGCAAGACCATAAATACATGAAGAGTGAAGAAAAGGTAGGTGATGATAACATTACCCGCCTATCACAAAACGCGTAAAAGGAAATCTATTACCTAAAATTAGCGACTTATACTCTGCTAGATTTTGTTTCACTAATGCCTCCTTCACGAGTTCATTACAATGGATGCGGTAGTCGAAAGCAAAATAATATCGACGATTTGAGTTGCGCTGAAATTTCTTCAGCTTTACGGGATGGAAATGGCGGCTTAGTTAACTTCTACTGCGCAATACCTATTTAAGTAATTGCGTTGGTGTACACATAGCGTCGTCGGGAAGCAGTTCGATCGCGTGCATTCCGTTTCAATACTGACAATACAAAAAAGGCAGTCCAATGGAGCCGAGTGCTCTTGCAGATAGATCTTTCTCAAATTACTTGAATATTGCCGACGTTTTGCGTAGCCGTCAACGCTGCAGATCTGTAAAGGACGCCACACATCATTCCATAAAAATACCAAAGCAAAACGGTCGCTGTTGTTAGTGTGAAGGAATAAAAGCTGAAGCACTCCGCGTAAGCGAAAGCGATCACGTCGATATCCGCACCACATGATACTGGTCGTTACTCTGCAGCTGAGAGCAGTTCCTTAATATAGCTTCGTCATTCACAATCAAATCAGGGTACAATACCAATGACCTCTTTGAAATATGATGCTTGTGTTCTTATAATTCAAGTCATCATATTCATTCGTTTAATCGGTTTCGTCCCCATAAGTGAGAGACGGTTTTTAGTACTGAACTACACTCCTGGAAATGGACAAAAGAACACATTGACACCGGTGTGTCAGACCCACCATACTTGCTCCGGACACTGCGAGAGGGCTGTACAAGCAATGATCACACGCACGGCACAGCGGACACACCAGGAACCGCGGTGTTGGCCGTCGAATGGCGCTAGCTGCGCAGCATTTGTGCACCGCCGCCGTCAGTGTCAGCCAGTTTGCCGTGGCATACGGAGCTCCATCGCAGTCTTTAACACTGGTAGCATGCCGCGACAGCGTGGACGTGAACCGTATGTGCAGTTGACGGACTTTGAGCGAGGGCGTATAGTGGGCATGCGGGAGGCCGGGTGGACGTACCGCCGAATTGCTCAACACGTGGGGCGTGAGGTCTCCACAGTACATCGATGTTGTCGCCAGTGGTCCGCGGAAGGTGCACGTGCCCGTCGACCTGGGACCGGACCGCAGCGACGCACGGAATCACGCCAAGACCGTAGGATCCTACACAGTGCCGTAGGGGACCGCACCGCCACTTCCCAGCAAATTAGGGACACTGTTGCTCCTGGGGTATCGGCGAGGACCATTCGCAACCGTCTCCATGAAGCTGGGCTACGGTCCCGCACACCGTTAGGCCGTCTTCCGCTCACGCCCCAACATCGTGCAGCCCGCCTCCAGTGGTGTCGCGACAGGCGTGAATGGAGGGACGAATGGAGACGTGTCGTCTTCAGCGATGAGAGTCGCTTCTGCCTTGGTGCCAATGATGGTCGTATGCGTGTTTGGCGCCGTGCAGGTGAGCGCCACAATCAGGACTGCATACGACCGAGGCTGCGAAAGGTGGATATACACTGTACTAGTGCCGACATTGTGCATGCTCTGTTGCCTGTGTCTATGTGCCTGTGGTTCTGTCAGTGTGATCATGTGATGTATCTGACCCCAGGAATGTGTCAATAAAGTTTCCCCTTCCTGGGACAATGAATTCACGGTGTTCTTATTTCAATTTCCAGGAGTGTATAAGCGACTAGCGATATCTTACACGTGCACTTTATGTGATGCGATTAAAGAAAATAGACAGTTTATATTTTTGAGCAATGAGAAAACGTGTTTGGAGATATATGAAGCCGACATAGAAAGATGTATTTTGCAGATTCCTGCTGCCATAGACTTACCATGATGTGTATCAGCATCATAGAGTAATTGTCTCTAACTTTAAATGTGAAAATTTTAGGTTAGGCTTTACCGTGACTGTTATTGAGATTAAATGAAACAACAAGTTTACTGTTACCAGTCACCGATTTATTTATTTCCACGACAAGAGAAGTTGTGACTTGTGGTATGTATTGTAGCCAGTAAGATTTTTGTACTTTGTAACATTCCACCTGATTGTTATCAACAAGTATGAAGTATAAGCCATTTTAATATTTGACTTGATTGTATAAACGAGTACGAAGGTTAAGCTGTTTTAGCTTTTCAAAATCGGATTTATATGCCACCTGAATTACACATACATACACTCCTGGAAATTGAAATAAGAACACCGTGAATTCATTGTCCCAGGAAGGGGAAACTTTATTGACACATTCCTGGGGTCAGATACATCACATGATCACACTGACAGAACCACAGGCACATAGACACAGGCAACAGAGCATGCACAATGTCGGCACTAGTACAGTGTATATCCACCTTTCGCAGCAATGCAGGCTGCTATTCTCCCATGGAGACGATCGTAGAGATGCTGGATGTAGTCCTGTGGAAAGGCTTGCCATGCCATTTCCACCTGGCGCCTCAGTTGGACCAGCGTTCGTGCTGGACGTGCGGACCGCGTGAGACGACGCTTCATCCAGTCCCAAACATGCTCAATGGGGGACAGATCCGGAGATCTTGCTGGCCAGGGTAGTTGACTTACACCTTCTAGAGCACGTTGGGTGGCACGGGATACATGCGGACGTGCATTGTCCTATTGGAACAGCAAGTTCCCTTGCCGGTCTAGGAATGGTAGAACGATGGGTTCGATGACGGTTTGGATGTACCGTGCACTATTCAGTGTCCCCTCGACGATCACCAGTGGTGTACAGCCAGTGTAGGAGATCGCTCCCCACACCATGATGCCGGGTGTTGGCCCTGTGTGCCTCGGTCGTATGCAGTCCTGATTGTGGCGCTCACCTGCACGGCGCCAAACACGCATACGACCATCATTGGCACCAAGGCAGAAGCGACTCTCATCGCTGAAGACGACACGTCTCCATTCGTCGCTCCATTCACGCCTGTCGCGACACCACTGGAGGCGGGCTGCACGATGTTGGGGCGTGAGCGGAAGACGGCCTAACGGTGTGCGGGACCGTAGCCCAGCTTCATGGAGACGGTTGCGAATGGTCCTCGCCGATACCCCAGGAGCAACAGTGTCCCTAATTTGCTGGGAAGTGGCGGTGCGGTCCCCTACGGCACTGCGTAGGATCCTACGGTCTTGGCGTGCATCCGTGCGTCGCTGCGGTCCGGTCCCAGGTCGACGGGCACGTGCACCTTCCGCGGACCACTGGCGACAACATCGATGTACTGTGGAGACCTCACGCTCCACGTGTTGAGCAATTCGGCGGTACGTCCACCCGGCCTCCCGCATGCCCACTATACGCCCTCGCTCAAAGTCCGTCAGCTGCACATACGGTTCACGTCCACGCTGTCGCGACATGCTACCAGTGTTAAAGACTGCGATGGAGCTCCGTATGCCACGGCAAACTGGCTGATACTGACGGCGGCGGTGCACAAATGCTGCGCAGCTAGCGCCATTCGACGGCCAACACCGCGGTTCCTGGTGTGTCCGCTGTGCCGTGCGTGTGATCATTGCTTGTACAGCCCTCTCGCAGTGTCCGGAGCAAGTATGGTGGGTCTGACACACCGGTGTCAATGTGTTCTTTTTTCCATTTCCAGGAGTGTATATTCGACACCTCAAAACGAACACCTCCAAACCCTTTAAATAATTATTCTGTAGTAATGTTGTTACGATGTATATTCTTTGTACTTTGCGATTATGTCTTCTATTCTGCTATACGAACCTTGCAACCAGCACATTCCAGACGCCATATTTATTTACAAATGTGACAGTATACATGTGATGTGTTACGACAGCGAAAAGAACCTGTCACCACTGGAGGTACTCTATTTTACTTATTTTATGTTTATCATTAGATATCAGTCTAATTTTTTGTCAGAAGAAATCCAAAACCGTGTTCTGAATTAGCGTCTTGTTTCTCCACTAAGCAGTGCCACAAGTTCCTCCAAAAAATCGTAACACAACACACACACACACACAAATGTCATACTAACTATGGTAAATCCACACGATGATGGAGGTTTAAACCTTTGATACGCGTCGTGGAAATAAATAAAACGGTGACTGGTAACAGTAAGCTTGTTGTTTCATTTAAGAGTAATTGTCTCGTTGAATGTATCTGATGTTCCTAACGTTAATTTCTTATTGAATACGCATATCAAAATATTTATAGGATTCTCTGGCATGGGATGACCTCTCAATTTTTTAAAAGAATACCGTTTGTCATTTCAGTAGCCTTTTATGTAGTTACACGAAAACAAATTTTAAACCCAGGTTTAACGTGGGACGCAGTTTTAAGATACTGAACTCTTTTTATACAGGTCCTGGATTCTAATCTCAGTGTGGCCTTCCAAATTTTGGTTTTCATGTCCCCAAAATCTCCAATTCGAGCTTCTTACTCATCTATACATGGTCGAGAAGAACTGTGTCATGAAATGTTAACCCTGCTTAGCTGATGCCAGTAGGAATCAAAATTACTAATGTTTTGTAGGTCGACGACGCATCATTTTTAAATTACGGAAACTTGGTGCCACGCGCTCCGATTGGCCGCAGGATTGCCCTGTTGCCGTTCGTCGATTGACGGGCAGCGCTATGGATCTCACTTCACGCATACAAACGTCCCTCGTCCCGCCACTGCCCCAACATGATACGCACACGTGTCGAGTAGGTCTTGGTGTTTGTCTCCACCTCATGTCAGAGGCATTCACACGTAAGCTTTGCTTCGGAGCGCACACACGTCACCTGCGATTTAGTCATACAGTAAGCATGGCGGCACAGTATTCCTTTGAAGAACAACGAGATACGGTTTTAGTTTATTGGCTAACCTACCGTAATGCACATGAAGCTCGACGGTTGTTGAGAACGGTACCCATCAAGACGCCACCCACACCCGCAAACGTGTACAGCAATTCACGGGCGAGTTGGCGAAACAGGCTTGTTAGCGGGATATTATGGTGATGCTGGAAGACCTCGAACACGACGGGATGCTGCATTTGAAGAGACTGTTCTCGAGCACTTCGAAGAAGCCCAAGTACTCTATCGGATGGACAGGACATGGGAGTCACTCATCGGTTAGTCTGGGAGGTTTTGAGGGACGACTGCCAGCATCCATTTATTTCCACTCTGTCCAAGACCTAAATCCTAGTCCGCAGCTCGTGGTCGTGCGGTAGCGTTCTCGCTTCCCACGCCCGGGTTCCCGGGTTCGATTCCCGGCGGGGTCAGGGATTTTTCTCTGCCTCGTGATGACTGGGTGTTGTGTGATGTCCTTAGGTTAGTTAGGTTTGAGTAGTTCTAAGTTCTAGGGGACTGATGACGATAGATGTTAAGTCCCATAGTGCTCAGAGCCAACCTAAATCCTATGGCGGACTATGAACAAAGGATAGAGTTTCGCCAGTGTTTCTGCGACGTGTTGCACGAGATCCCGACTTCCCCACCATTGTGTTGTTAACCGACGAGTGCACCTTCAATCGGAATGGCCTTTAAAACACTCGAAACGTTGATTACTGGGCAAGGGGAATTCTTCACGTCACGTACGTCCACGGACACAAGGGACGATTTTCGGTCAACATTTGGGGAGGCATTGTGGGTGACCATCTGAATGGGCCGATCAGTCTACCTCTTCGACTTACCAGGACAAATTACCTTCACTTGTTGCAAGAAACTCTACGTGGCCTGCTGGAAGATGTTACGCTGGACATACGGCTACACATGTGGTTGCAGCATGATGGGGCACCCGCACATAACAGTCGTGCTGTGAGCGGATATTTAAATGAACTCTGCCACTTAATTGGCAGAGGTGCTCATAGGACATGACCCCCGGGATCACCAGACCTCACGCCACTGAACTGTTTCCTGTGAGGATTCTACAAGTTCTAGTTCACCCACCTGGACGCGGATCTCCTAGAAACGAAGAAGAATTAATGAATCGCATTCAGCATGCCACCAGTCACATCAGGGCAATGCCAGTAATCTTTGAAAGCGTTTGGCAAAACACCGTTCGACAAAGCTTGTGTCGCGTCAGAGGGTCGCCAGTTCAAGCCCCTGCTTTAAATAAACAATGTTATAACCACAAAAAGGCTCTTTTCAGGGTCGACACAATTTGTAAAAGATTTCCTGTACCCGAACTAACAGCTGCTCATGGGTGTGTTCCCGGTACGTCTTATCATGAAACTACAGAGGATGTGTCGGGACCCCGGCGGATTCACCCCCAAAGTGGAAGGCTGGCGCGCTACCACTGAGCGTGCGAGCCGCCTTGGATGCATCGCGATCTCAGGCAGGCAAAGCTTTCGCAGTCGTGCGTTGTCGAGAGTACCCTGCAACAGGGCTATCCCGCGGGATTGCGGCCAATCGGAGAGCGTGGCGCCAAGTTACCGTAGTTTAAAAATGGTGCTTTGTCGACCTACACAACATTAGTAGTTTTGCTTCCTATTGGCATCAGATATCTAGAATTAAAGTTTCGGTGTACAATTTTTCTCCACCCTGTAATGTAAGAGGGAGTCGAAACTGAGCACCAGCTAGAACCTGACCATGGAATGGTTACATTCAAAACTAACCACCACCCGGGTTAAGACATTTATCCAACTAGGAGACGAGACGATCGATTCCTGTTGCATAGAATGCGGTCGGCCATTGAAGGGTCCACAACTGTACCCACTTTGCATTCCTTCGTCTAACTGAAATCGACGTTTACGCGGTGATGTCACACTGTGTAAGATCCAGGCTGTACAGAGGACGTTGTTGTGTATCCCAAACAAATCGATGAATCGTAACCATTGTCCAATTGGCAGTTCTGGGCTGATGTTATCGTGCAACAGGAAGATTCCGTCCGACAGCATTGCTGGGTGTTTTGACTATGGTATATCGCAGTTTTTGCAAGATGTCTTCACATCATTGCGCACTTATAGTGGTTCCACGCTAGAGGAACTCCACGAGCAGAGGGCCACTGCAGTCGAAGAAGAAAGTCATTATACCTGTACCTGAACTTGTGTGAACAGCTTTGGATTTCTTTCGTGTGGGGACTGGCATGTTTCCACTATTGGGTTTGGCGCTTGCCCTCAGGCTGTCGGAATGCTGCTGGACGGAAGCATCCTGTTGCGCGATAACGACTGCACTCACACTGCCAATGGGACAAAGACTGTGCTTCAGCGATTTGGTTGGGAAACACCGAAACGTCCTCCGTACAGCCCGGGTATTTCTCTGTGTGTTTTTCCCGTCGTTGGCGACCTGAACAAAGACGTTTGTGGACGTCTGCTTCACTAGGACGAAGGAGTGGAATAGTGGGTGCTGTTGTGGATCCCTCAGCAGCCGAACGCTTCCTAGGAAACAGGAACTGATAGTGTCTCTTTCAGCAGCTAATTTCTTAACGCCTGTAGTGATTACTTTTGAATGGAACCATTCCATAGTATCATTCTGGTATGTGTTCGAGTTTCCCTTGACTACCTCTCATTGGTCATCGATGCTAAATCTACATTTGCCTCGTTTTAGCGAAACATTTAGGGAACAGTACTGGAATGTTAGTTAGCACCTTACTAAACGTCTTTTGTCATTTCTGATTTATATCATTTTCCGCAGCCTTGAGAAAAACGACCTTTATTAAAGTAACGAATGATATGAAAGTATGTAAATGAACTCATGACCTCCTAAACCAGGGGTTCCCAACCTGTGGATAATTACCCCTTGAGGGGCAAAATGAAATTTTCTGAGGGGAAAAACTAAAGGAGTCGATTCTGTTTCAGTCACGAAACTAAATTATTTTCAAAAAATCATTACTATTATCACAGTTTTGTGAGACTCTACTAGCGATTATGTAAGTTATCAATAATTACTTTTTCTGAATCACCTGTAGTAACATTAATGCAGTGGAGGTTGCAGGTTCCTCACGTGGTCCGCCCACTATGCATATATGTTGTGGTTTTTCCCGTAAATTGCTGATGATATAAGTGAGACACATGTCAAATAGTTCAACAAAATGCCTTCTTCAAGTTGTAAATCCTACCTTCAGTGGTCCAGAAATTCCTTCATTACTCGCTTCGAAACACACAAATGAATTAGTTGACAGCACGACACAGCAGTACCTACAGAAGGGTTACTATAGGGCTGTACACAATATCATTATTATTAGAATGATTAGATACAAGGCACTAACAGCTTGAAGGCGTCCAATTTCTGCCATTTGAGAAGTAACGAGTGAAGCAGTCAAGTGATTTACGATAAGCAAGTATAGTGCACATATCTTAGCTTGGTTGGCTAATGCAGGGGAAGTATGTTTTGTAACAACTGTCTACCCTCACTGTGGATGCGTAGCCTTCTTAAGTGAGAAGGAGTTATGGGTAGCGCTTGAGAAGAGGATTTGTAATTCCCGTACCTGTAACGTTTGTGGAGGCCCGTTTCTTATCAGCTCCAAACACATTATTCTTTTATGCTCAAAACTGTTTTCTGAATAAATCAATTTGCACTGCAGTATTACTCTTATCACCGCACTAATCTAGTACGAAACAATGTATGTAGCGCTGTCATACAGCGATGCTGCAAGCGTGGTATGCAGTTGGGGATCTTCATTTATCTTAGTCGTTTTCGTGATTCCGCAGCCTCAGGTGCAACCAATGACAATACATGTCCTTATATGTGATTTCTTCGTTGATGGATATTCCTTCCAGGTTCCGCAGACCTAGTGTGTCTACAGAGTGTGCATCGCCTTCTTAGGAAATTCTGGTGTCCTTCAGGGAGAACTACTGTAAAGGGACATTAATTCTCATGATGATGATGATGACGATGTTTGGTTTGTGGGGTGCTCGACTGCCCGGTCATCA